>NW_026262948.1:300000-535000 GCF_025434085.1 Hippocampus zosterae
GAATAGGCCTCTTGGCCGGGGTGAATATGTTGGAACGCGGCGCGCGTAAATAGAAGCGGCTGGAGGTACCGGGGGCGAAGCCCGCCCCGGCCCGGAGGCCGAGTTAAAAAAAATAATAATCCCCGTTCAGTCTCAATGGCGGGGTGCGGGCCGGCCCGGCGGCGAGTGCGGTGGGCAGCAGGCCTCTTGGACAGGTTGAGAGATAAAAAAATAATAATTCCCGTGCAGTCTCAATGGCGGGGTGCGGGCCGGGGAATAGGCCTCTTGGCCTGGGTGAATATGTTGGAACGCGGCGCGCGTAAATAGAAGCGGCTGGAGGTACCGGGGGCGAAGCCCGCCCCGGCCCGGAGGCCGAGTTAAAAAAAATAATAATCCCCGTTCAGTCTCAATGGCGGGGTGCGGGCCGGCCCGGCGGCGAGTGCGGCGGGCAGCAGGCCTCTTGGACAGGTTGAGAGATAAAAAAATAATAATTCCCGTGCAGTCTCAATGGCGGGGTGCGGGCCGGGGAATAGGCCTCTTGGCCGGGGTGAATAGTGTTGGAACACGGCCCGCGGAAATAGTAGCGGCTGGAGGTACCGGGGGCGATGCCCGCCCCGGCCCGGCGGCCAAGTTAAAAAAATAAATAATCCCGTTCAGTCTCAATGGCAGGGTGCGGGCCGGCCCGGCGGCGATTGCGGCGGGCAGCAGGCCTCTTGGACAGGTTGAGAGATAAAAAAAAAATAATTCCCATGCAGTCTCAATGGCGGGGTGCGGGCCGGGGAATAGGCCTCTTGGCCGGGGTGAATATGTTGGAACGCGGCGCGCGTAAATAGAAGCGGCTGGAGGTACCGGGGGCGAAGCCCGCCCCGGCCCGGAGGCCGAGTTAAAAAAAATAATAATCCCCGTTCAGTCTCAATGGCGGGGTGCGGGCCGGCCCGGCGGCGAGTGCGGCGGGCAGCAGGCCTCTTGGACAGGTTGAGAGATAAAAAAATAATAATTCCCGTGCAGTCTCAATGGCGGGGTGCGGGCCGGGGAATAGGCCTCTTGGCCGGGGTGAATATGTTGGAACGCGGCGCGCGTAAAGGCGCGCGTAAATAGAAGCGGCTGGAGGTACCGGGGGCGAAGCCCGCCCCGGCCCGGAGGCCGAGTTAAAAAAAATAATAATCCCCGTTCAGTCTCAATGGCAGGGTGCGGGCCGGCCCGGCGGCGATTGCGGCGGGCAGCAGGCCTCTTGGACAGGTTGAGAGATAAAAAAATAATAATTCCCGTTCAGTCTCAATGGCAGGGTGCGGGCCGGCCCGGCGGCAATTGCGGCGGGCAGCAGGCCTCTTGGACAGGTTGAGAGATAAAAAAAAAATAATTCCCATGCAGTCTCATTGGCGGGGTGCGGGCCGGGGAATAGGCCTCTTGGCCGGGGTGAATAGTGTTGGAACACGGCCCGCGGAAATAGTAGCGGCTGGAGGTACCGGGGGCGATGCCCGCCCCGGCCCGGCGGCCAAGTTAAAAAAATAAATAATCCCCGTTCAGTCTCAATGGCAGGGTGCGGGCCGGCCCGGCGGCGATTGCGGCGGGCAGCAGGCCTCTTGGACAGGTTGAGAGATAAAAAAATAATAATTCCCATGCAGTCTCAATGGCGGGGTGCGGGCCGGGGAATAGGCCTCTTGGCCGGGGTGAATAGTGTTGGAACACGGCCCGCGGAAATAGTAGCGGCTGGAGGTACCGGGGGCGATGCCCGCCCCGGGCCGGCGGCCAAGTTAAAAAAATAAATAATCCCGTTCAGTCTCAATGGCAGGGTGCGGGCCGGCCCGGCGGCGAGTGCGGCGGGCAGCAGGCCTCTTGGACAGGTTGAGAGATAAAAAAATAATAATTCCCGTTCAGTCTCAATGGCAGGGTGCGGGCCGGCCCGGCGGCGATTGCGGCGGGCAGCAGGCCTCTTGGACAGGTTGAGAGATAAAAAAATAATAATTCCCATGCAGTCTCAATGGCGGGGTGCGGGCCGGGGAATAGGCCTCTTGGCCGGGGTGAATATGTTGGAACGCGGCGCGCGTAAATAGAAGCGGCTGGAGGTACCGGGGGCGAAGCCCGCCCCGGCCCGGAGGCCGAGTTAAAAAAAATAATAATCCCCGTTCAGTCTCAATGGCGGGGTGCGGGCCGGCCCGGCGGCGAGTGCAGCGGGCAGCAGGCCTCTTGGACAGGTTGAGAGATAAAAAAATAATAATTCCCGTGCAGTCTCAATGGCGGGGTGCGGGCCGGGGAATAGGCCTCTTGGCCGGGGTGAATAGTGTTGGAACACGGCCCGCGGAAATAGTAGCGGCTGGAGGTACCGGGGGCGATGCCCGCCCCGGCCCGGCGGCCAAGTTAAAAAAATAAATAATCCCGTTCAGTCTCAATGGCAGGGTGCGGGCCGGCCCGGCGGCGATTGCGGCGGGCAGCAGGCCTCTTGGACAGGTTGAGAGATAAAAAAAAAATAATTCCCATGCAGTCTCAATGGCGGGGTGCGGGCCGGGGAATAGGCCTCTTGGCCGGGGTGAATATGTTGGAACGCGGCGCGCGTAAATAGAAGCGGCTGGAGGTACCGGGGGCGAAGCCCGCCCCGGCCCGGAGGCCGAGTTAAAAAAAATAATAATCCCCGTTCAGTCTCAATGGCGGGGTGCGGGCCGGCCCGGCGGCGAGTGCGGCGGGCAGCAGGCCTCTTGGACAGGTTGAGAGATAAAAAAATAATAATTCCCGTGCAGTCTCAATGGCGGGGTGCGGGCCGGGGAATAGGCCTCTTGGCCGGGGTGAATATGTTGGAACGCGGCGCGCGTAAATAGAAGCGGCTGGAGGTACCGGGGGCGAAGCCCGCCCCGGCCCGGAGGCCGAGTTAAAAAAAAAAATAATCCCCGTTCAGTCTCAATGGCAGGGTGCGGGCCGGCCCGGCGGCGATTGCGGCGGGCAGCAGGCCTCTTGGACAGGTTGAGAGATAAAAAAATAATAATTCCCGTTCAGTCTCAATGGCAGGGTGCGGGCCGGCCCGGCGGCAATTGCGGCGGGCAGCAGGCCTCTTGGACAGGTTGAGAGATAAAAAAATAATAATTCCCATGCAGTCTCAATGGCGGGGTGCGGGCCGGGGAATAGGCCTCTTGGCCGGGGTGAATATGTTGGAACGCAGCGCGCGTAAATAGAAGCGGCTGGAGGTACCGGGGGCGAAGCCCGCCCCGGCCCGGAGGCCGAGTTAAAAAAAATAATAATCCCCGTTCAGTCTCAATGGCGGGGTGCGGGCCGGCCCGGCGGCGAGTGCGGCGGGCAGCAGGCCTCTTGGACAGGTTGAGAGATAAAAAAATAATAATTCCCGTGCAGTCTCAATGGCGGGGTGCGGGCCGGGGAATAGGCCTCTTGGCCGGGGTGAATATGTTGGAACGCGGCGCGCGTAAATAGAAGCGGCTGGAGGTACCGGGGGCGAAGCCCGCCCCGGCCCGGAGGCCGAGTTAAAAAAAATAATAATCCCCGTTCAGTCTCAATGGCGGGGTGCGGGCCGGCCCGGCGGCGATTGCGGCGGGCAGCAGGCCTCTTGGACAGGTTGAGAGATAAAAAAATAATAATTCCCGTGCAGTCTCAATGGCGGGGTGCGGGCCGGGGAATAGGCCTCTTGGCCGGGGTGAATAGTGTTGGAACACGACCCGCGGAAATAGTAGGCTGGAGGTACCGGGGGCGATGCCCGCCCCGGCCCGGCGGCCAAGTTAAAAAAATAAATAATCCCCGTTCAGTCTCAATGGCAGGGTGCGGGCCGGCCCAGCGGCGATTGCGGCGGGCAGCAGGCCTCTTGGACAGGTTGCGAGATAAAAAAATAATAATTCCCGTTCAGTCTCAATGGCAGGGTGCGGGCCGGCCCGGCGGCAATTGCGGCGGGCAGCAGGCCTCTTGGACAGGTTGAGAGATAAAAAAATAATAATTCCCATGCAGTCTCAATGGCGGGGTGCGGGCCGGGGAATAGGCCTCTTGGCCGGGGTGAATATGTTGGAACGCAGCGCGCGTAAATAGAAGCGGCTGGAGGTACCGGGGGCGAAGCCCGCCCCGGCCCGGAGGCCGAGTTAAAAAAAATAATAATCCCCGTTCAGTCTCAATGGCGGGGTGCGGGCCGGCCCGGCGGCGAGTGCGGCGGGCAGCAGGCCTCTTGGACAGGTTGAGAGATAAAAAAATGATAATTCCCATGCAGTCTCAATGGCGGGGTGCGGGCCGGCCCGGCGGACGAGTGTGGCCGGGGAAGAGGCCTCTTGGCCGGGGTGAATATGTTGGAACGCGGCGCGCGTAAATAGAAGCGGCTGGAGGTACCGGGGGCGAAGCCCGCCCCGGCCCGGAGGCCGAGTTAAAAAAAATAATAATCCCCGTTCAGTCTCAATGGCGGGGTGCGGGCCGGCCCGGCGGCGAGTGCGGCGGGCAGCAGGCCTCTTGGACAGGTTGAGAGATAAAAAAATAATAATTCCCGTGCAGTCTCAATGGCGGGGTGCGGGCCGGGGAATAGGCCTCTTGGCCGGGGTGAATAGTGTTGGAACACGGCCCGCGGAAATAGTAGCGGCTGGAGGTACCGGGGGCGATGCCCGCCCCGGCCCGGCGGCCAAGTTAAAAAAATAAATAATCCCCGTTCAGTCTCAATGGCAGGGTGCGGGCCGGCCCGGCGGCGATTGCGGCGGGCAGCAGGCCTCTTGGACAGGTTGAGAGATAAAAAAATAATAATTCCCATGCAGTCTCAATGGCGGGGTGCGGGCCGGGGAATAGGCCTCTTGGCCGGGGTGAATAGTGTTGGAACACGGCCCGCGGAAATAGTAGCGGCTGGAGGTACCGGGGGCGATGCCCGCCCTGGCCCGGCGGCCAAGTTAAAAAAATAAATAATCCCCGTTCAGTCTCAATGGCAGGGTGCGGGCCGGCCCGGCGGCGATTGCGGCGGGCAGCAGGCCTCTTGGACAGGTTGAGAGATAAAAAAATAATAATTCCCGTTCAGTCTCAATGGCAGGGTGCGGGCCGGCCCGGCGGCAATTGCGGCGGGCAGCAGGCCTCTTGGACAGGTTGAGAGATAAAAAAATGATAATTCCCTTGCAGTCTCAATGGCGGGGTGCGGGCCGGGGAATAGGCCTCTTGGCCGGGGTGAATATGTTGGAACGCGGCGAGCGTAAATAGAAGCGGCTGGAGGTACCGGGGGCGAAGCCCGCCCCGGCCCGGAGGCCGAGTTAAAAAAAATAATAATCCCCGTTCAGTCTCAATGGCGGGGTGCGGGCCGGCCCGGCGGCGAGTGCGGCGGGCAGCAGGCCTCTTGGACAGGTTGAGAGATAAAAAAATAATAATTCCCGTGCAGTCTCAATGGCGGGGTGCGGGCCGGGGAATAGGCCTCTTGGCCGGGGTGAATATGTTGGAACGCGGCGCGCGTAAATAGAAGCGGCTGGAGGTACCGGGGGCGAAGCCCGCCCCGGCCCGGAGGCCGAGTTAAAAAAAATAATAATCCCCGTTCAGTCTCAATGGCGGGGTGCGGGCCGGCCCGGCGGCGATTGCGGCGGGCAGCAGGCCTCTTGGACAGGTTGAGAGATAAAAAAATAATAATTCCCGTGCAGTCTCAATGGCGGGGTGCGGGCCGGGGAATAGGCCTCTTGGCCGGGGTGAATAGTGTTGGAACACGGCCCGCGGAAATAGTAGCGGCTGGAGGTACCGGGGGCGATGCCCGCCCCGGCCCGGCGGCCAAGTTAAAAAAATAAATAATCCCCGTTCAGTCTCAATGGCAGGGTGCGGGCCGGCCCAGGCGATTGCGGCGGGCAGCAGGCCTCTTGGACAGGTTGAGAGATAAAAAAATAATAATTCCCGTTCAGTCTCAATGGCAGGGTGCGGGCCGGCCCGGCGGCAATTGCGGCGGGCAGCAGGCCTCTTGGACAGGTTGAGAGATAAAAAAATAATAATTCCCATGCAGTCTCAATGGCGGGGTGCGGGCCGGGGAATAGGCCTCTTGGCCGGGGTGAATATGTTGGAACGCGGCGCGCGTAAATAGAAGCGGCTGGAGGTACCGGGGGCGAAGCCCGCCCCGGCCCGGAGGCCGAGTTAAAAAAAATAATAATCCCCGTTCAGTCTCAATGGCGGGGTGCGGGCCGGCCCGGCGGCGAGTGCGGCGGGCAGCAGGCCTCTTGGACAGGTTGAGAGATAAAAAAATAATAATTCCCGTGCAGTCTCAATGGCGGGGTGCGGGCCGGGGAATAGGCCTCTTGGCCGGGGTGAATATGTTGGAACGCGGCGCGCGTAAATAGAAGCGGCTGGAGGTACCGGGGGCGAAGCCCGCCCCGGCCCGGAGGCCGAGTTAAAAAAAATAATAATCCCCGTTCAGTCTCAATGGCGGGGTGCGGGCCGGCCCGGCGGCGATTGTGGCGGGCAGGAGGCCTCTTGGACAGGTTGAGAGATAAAAAAATAATAATTCCCGTGCAGTCTCAATGGCGGGGTGCGGGCCGGGGAATAGGCCTCTTGGCCGGGGTGAATAGTGTTGGAACACGGCCCGCGGAAATAGTAGCGGCTGGAGGTACCGGGGGCGATGCCCGCCCCGGCCCGGCGGCCAAGTTAAAAAAATAAATAATCCCGTTCAGTCTCAATGGCAGGGTGCGGGCCGGCCCGGCGGCGATTGCGGCGGGCAGCAGGCCTCTTGGACAGGTTGAGAGATAAAAAAAAAATAATTCCCATGCAGTCTCATTGGCGGGGTGCGGGCCGGGGAATAGGCCTCTTGGCCGGGGTGAATATGTTGGAACGCGGCGCGCGTAAATAGAAGCGGCTCGAGGTACCGGGGGCGAAGCCCGCCCCGGCCCGGAGGCCGAGTTAAAAAAAATAATAATCCCCGTTCAGTCTCAATGGCGGGGTGCGGGCCGGCCCGGCGGCGAGTGCGGCGGGCAGCAGGCCTCTTGGACAGGTTGAGAGATAAAAAAATAATAATTCCGGTGCAGTCTCAATGGCGGGGTGCGGGCCGGGGAATAGGCCTCTTGGCCGGGGTGAATATGTTGGAACGCGGCGCGCGTAAATAGAAGCGGCTGGAGGTACCGGGGGCGAAGCCCGCCCCGGCCCGGAGGCCGAGTTAAAAAAAATAATAATCCCCGTTCAGTCTCAATGGCGGGGTGCGGGCCGGCCCGGCGGCGAGTGCGGCGGGCAGCAGGCCTCTTGGACAGGTTGAGAGATAAAAAAATAATAATTCCCGTGCAGTCTCAATGGCGGGGTGCGGGCCGGGGAATAGGCCTCTTGGCCGGGGTGAATAGTGTTGGAACACGGCCCGCGGAAATAGTAGCGGCTGGAGGTACCGGGGGCGATGCCCGCCCCGGCCCGGCGGCCAAGTTAAAAAAATAAATAATCCCGTTCAGTCTCAATGGCAGGGTGCGGGCCGGCCCGGCGGCGATTGCGGCGGGCAGCAGGCCTCTTGGACAGGTTGAGAGATAAAAAAAAAATAATTCCCATGCAGTCTCATTGGCGGGGTGCGGGCCGGGGAACAGGCCTCTTGGCCGGGGTGAATATGTTGGAACGCGGCGCGCGTAAATAGAAGCGGCTGGAGGTACCGGGGGCGAAGCCCGCCCCGGCCCGGAGGCCGAGTTAAAAAAAATAATAATCCCCGTTCAGTCTCAATGGCGGGGTGCGGGCCGGCCCGGCGGCGAGTGCGGCGGGCAGCAGGCCTCTTGGACAGGTTGAGAGATAAAAAAATAATAATTCCGGTGCAGTCTCAATGGCGGGGTGCGGGCCGGGGAATAGGCCTCTTGGCCGGGGTGAATATGTTGGAACGCGGCGCGCGTAAATAGAAGCGGCTGGAGGTACCGGGGGCGAAGCCCGCCCCGGCCCGGAGGCCGAGTTAAAAAAAATAATAATCCCCGTTCAGTCTCAATGGCGGGGTGCGGGCCGGCCCGGCGGCGAGTGCGGTGGGCAGCAGGCCTCTTGGACAGGTTGAGAGATAAAAAAATAATAATTCCCGTGCAGTCTCAATGGCGGGGTGCGGGCCGGGGAATAGGCCTCTTGGCCGGGGTGAATAGTGTTGGAACACGGCCCGCGGAAATAGTAGCGGCTGGAGGTACCGGGGGCGATGCCCGCCCCGGCCCGGCGACCAAGTTAAAAAAATAAATAATCCCGTTCAGTCTCAATGGCAGGGTGCGGGCCGGCCCGGCGGCGATTGCGGCGGGCAGCAGGCCTCTTGGACAGGTTGAGAGATAAAAAAAAAATAATTCCCATGCAGTCTCAATGGCGGGGTGCGGGCCGGGGAATAGGCCTCTTGGCCGGGGTGAATATGTTGGAACGCGGCGCGCGTAAATAGAAGCGGCTGGAGGTACCGGGGGCGAAGCCCGCCCCGGCCCGGAGGCCGAGTTAAAAAAAATAATAATCCCCGTTCAGTCTCAATGGCGGGGTGCGGGCCGGCCCGGCGGCGAGTGCGGCGGGCAGCAGGCCTCTTGGACAGGTTGAGAGATAAAAAAATAATAATTCCCGTGCAGTCTCAATGGCGGGGTGCGGGCCGGGGAATAGGCCTCTTGGCCGGGGTGAATATGTTGGAACGCGGCGCGCGTAAATAGAAGCGGCTGGAGGTACCGGGGGCGCAGCCCGCCCCGGCCCGGAGGCCGAGTTAAAAAAAATAATAATCCCCGTTCAGTCTCAATGGCAGGGTGCGGGCCGACCCGGCGGCGATTGCGGCGGGCAGCAGGCCTCTTGGACAGGTTGAGAGATAAAAAAATAATAATTCCCGTTCAGTCTCAATGGCAGGGTGCGGGCCGGCCCGGCGGCAATTGCGGCGGGCAGCAGGCCTCTTGGACAGGTTGAGAGATAAAAAAATAATAATTCCCATGCAGTCTCAATGGCGGGGTGCGGGCCGGGGAATAGGCCTCTTGGCCGGGGTGAATATGTTGGAACGCGGCGCGCGTAAATAGAAGCGGCTGGAGGTACAGGGGGCGAAGCCTGCCCCGGCCCGGAGGCCGAGTTAAAAAAAATAATAATCCCCGTTCAGTCTCAATGGCGGGGTGCGGGCCGGCCCGGCGGCGAGTGCGGCGGGCAGCAGGCCTCTTGGACAGGTTGAGAGATAAAAAAATAATAATTCCCGTGCAGTCTCAATGGCGGGGTGCGGGCCGGGGAATAGGCCTCTTGGCCGGGGTGAATATGTTGGAACGCGGCGCGCGTAAATAGAAGCGGCTGGAGGTACCGGGGGCGAAGCCCGCCCCGGCCCGGAGGCCGAGTTAAAAAAAATAATAATCCCCGTTCAGTCTCAATGGCGGGGTGCGGGCCGGCCCGGCGGCGAGTGCGGCGGGCAGCAGGCCTCTTGGACAGGTTGAGAGATAAAAAAATAATAATCCCCGTTCAGTCTCAATGGCAGGGTGCGGGCCGGCCCGGCGGCGATTGCGGCGGGCAGCAGGCCTCTTGGACAGGTTGAGAGAGAAAAAAATAATAATTCCCGTGCAGTCTCAATGGCGGGGTGCGGGCCGGGGAATAGGCCTCTTGGCCGGGGTGAATATGTTGGAACGCGGCGCGCGTAAATAGAAGCGGCTGGAGGTACCGGGGGCGAAGCCCGCCCCGGCCCGGAGGCCGAGTTAAAAAAAATAATAATCCCCGTTCAGTCTCAATGGCGGGGTGCGGGCCGGCCCGGCGGCGAGTGCGGCGGGCAGCAGGCCTCTTGGACAGGTTGAGAGATAAAAAAATAATAATTCCCGTGCAGTCTCAATGGCGGGGTGCGGGCCGGGGAATAGGCCTCTTGGCCGGGGTGAATAGTGTTGGAACACGGCCCGCGGAAATAGTAGCGGCTGGAGGTACCGGGGGCGATGCCCGCCCCGGCCCGGCGGCCAAGTTAAAAAAATAAATAATCCCGTTCAGTCTCAATGGCAGGGTGCGGGCCGGCCCGGCGGCGATTGCGGCGGGCAGCAGGCCTCTTGGACAGGTTGAGAGATAAAAAAAAAATAATTCCCATGCAGTCTCAATGGCGGGGTGCGGGCCGGGGAATAGGCCTCTTGGCCGGGGTGAATATGTTGGAACGCGGCGCGCGTAAATAGAAGCGGCTGGAGGTACCGGGGGCGAAGCCCGCCCCGGCCCGGAGGCCGAGTTAAAAAAAATAATAATCCCCGTTCAGTCTCAATGGCGGGGTGCGGGCCGGCCCGGCGGCGATTGCGGCGGGCAGCAGGCCTCTTGGACAGGTTGAGAGATAAAAAAATAATAATTCCCGTTCAGTCTCAATGGCAGGGTGCGGGCCGGCCCGGCGGCAATTGCGGCGGGCAGCAGGCCTCTTGGACAGGTTGAGAGATAAAAAAATAATAATTCCCATGCAGTCTCAATGGCGGGGTGCGGGCCGGGGAATAGGCCTCTTGGCCGGGGTGAATATGTTGGAACGCGGCGCGCGTAAATAGAAGCGGCTGGAGGTACCGGGGGCGAAGCCCGCCCCGGCCCGGAGGCGAGTTAAAAAAAATAATAATCCCCGTTCAGTCTCAATGGCGGGGTGCGGGCCGGCCCGGCGGCGAGTGCGGCGGGCAGCAGGCCTCTTGGACAGGTTGAGAGATAAAAAAATAATAATTCCCGTGCAGTCTCAATGGCGGGGTGCGGGCCGGGGAATAGGCCTCTTGGCCGGGGTGAATATGTTGGAACGCGGCGCGCGTAAATAGAAGCGGCTGGAGGTACCGGGGGCGAAGCCCGCCCCGGCCCGGAGGCCGAGTTAAAAAAAATAATAATCCCCGTTCAGTCTCAATGGCGGGGTGCAGGCCGGCCCGGCGGCGATTGCGGCGGGCAGCAGGCCTCTTGGACAGGTTGAGAGATAAAAAAATAATAATTCCCGTGCAGTCTCAATGGCGGGGTGCGGGCCGGGGAATAGGCCTCTTGGCCGGGGTGAATAGTGTTGGAACACGGCCCGCGGAAATAGTAGCGGCTGGAGGTACCGGGGGCGATGCCCGCCCCGGGCCGGCGGCCAAGTTAAAAAAATAAATAATCCCGTTCAGTCTCAATGGCAGGGTGCGGGCCGGCCCGGCGGCGATTGCGGCGGGCAGCAGGCCTCTTGGACAGGTTGAGAGATAAAAAAAAAATAATTCCCATGCAGTCTCATTGGCGGGGTGCGGGCCGGGGAATAGGCCTCTTGGCCGGGGTGAATATGTTGGAACGCGGCGCGCGTAAATAGAAGCGGCTCGAGGTACCGGGGGCGAAGCCCGCCCCGGCCCGGAGGCCGAGTTAAAAAAAATAATAATCCCCGTTCAGTCTCAATGGCGGGGTGCGGGCCGGCCCGGCGGCGAGTGCGGCGGGCAGCAGGCCTCTTGGACAGGTTGAGAGATAAAAAAATAATAATTCCGGTGCAGTCTCAATGGCGGGGTGCGGGCCGGGGAATAGGCCTCTTGGCCGGGGTGAATATGTTGGAACGCGGCGCGCGTAAATAGAAGCGGCTGGAGGTACCGGGGGCGAAGCCCGCCCCGGCCCGGAGGCCGAGTTAAAAAAAATAATAATCCCCGTTCAGTCTCAATGGCGGGGTGCGGGCCGGCCCGGCGGCGAGTGCGGCGGGCAGCAGGCCTCTTGGACAGGTTGAGAGATAAAAAAATAATAATTCCCGTGAAGTCTCAATGGCGGGGTGCGGGCCGGGGAATAGGCCTCTTGGCCGGGGTGAATATGTTGGAACGCGGCGCGCGTAAATAGAAGCGGCTGGAGGTACCGGGGGCGAAGCCCGCCCCGGCCCGGAGGCCGAGTTAAAAAAAATAATAATCCTCGTTCAGTCTCAATGGCGGGGTGCGGGCCGGCCCGGCGGCGATTGCGGCGGGCAGCAGGCCTCTTGGACAGGTTGAGAGATAAAAAAATAATAATTCCCGTGCAGTCTCAATGGCGGGGTGCGGGCCGGGGAATAGGCCTCTTGGCCGGGGTGAATAGTGTTGGAACACGGCCCGCGGAAATAGTAGCGGCTGGAGGTACCGGGGGCGATGCCCGCCCCGGCCCGACGGCCAAGTTAAAAAAATAAATAATCCCGTTCAGTCTCAATGGCAGGGTGCGGGCCGGCCCGGCGGCGATTGCGGCGGGCAGCAGGCCTCTTGGACAGGTTGAGAGATAAAAAAAAAATAATTCCCATGCAGTCTCATTGGCGGGGTGCGGGCCGGGGAACAGGCCTCTTGGCCGGGGTGAATATGTTGGAACGCGGCGCGCGTAAATAGAAGCGGCTGGAGGTACCGGGGGCGAAGCCCGCCCCGGCCCGGAGGCCGAGTTAAAAAAAATAATAATCCCCGTTCAGTCTCAATGGCGGGGTGCGGGCCGGCCCGGCGGCGAGTGCGGCGGGCAGCAGGCCTCTTGGACAGGTTGAGAGATAAAAAAATAATAATTCCGGTGCAGTCTCAATGGCGGGGTGCGGGCCGGGGAATAGGCCTCTTGGCCGGGGTGAATATGTTGGAACGCGGCGCGCGTAAATAGAAGCGGCTGGAGGTACCGGGGGCGAAGCCCGCCCCGGCCCGGAGGCCGAGTTAAAAAAAATAATAATCCCCGTTCAGTCTCAATGGCGGGGTGCGGGCCGGCCCGGCGGCGAGTGCGGTGGGCAGCAGGCCTCTTGGACAGGTTGAGAGATAAAAAAATAATAATTCCCGTTCAGTCTCAATGGCAGGGTGCGGGCCGGCCCGGCGGCAATTGCGGCGGGCAGCAGGCCTCTTGGACAGGTTGAGAGATAAAAAAATAATAATTCCCATGCAGTCTCAATGGCGGGGTGCGGGCCGGGGAATAGGCCTCTTGGCCGGGGTGAATATGTTGGAACGCGGCGCGCGTAAATAGAAGCGGCTGGAGGTACCGGGGGCGAAGCCCGCCCCGGCCCGGAGGCCGAGTTAAAAAAAATAATAATCCCCGTTCAGTCTCAATGGCGGGGTGCGGGCCGGCCCGGCGGCGAGTGCGGCGGGCAGCAGGCCTCTTGGACAGGTTGAGAGATAAAAAAATAATAATTCCCGTGCAGTCTCAATGGCGGGGTGCGGGCCGGGGAATAGGCCTCTTGGCCGGGGTGAATATGTTGGAACGCGGCGCGCGTAAATAGAAGCGGCTGGAGGTACCGGGGGCGAAGCCCGCCCCGGCCCGGAGGCCGAGTTAAAAAAAATAATAATCCCCGTTCAGTCTCAATGGCGGGGTGCGGGCCGGCCCGGCGGCGATTGCGGCGGGCAGCAGGCCTCTTGGACAGGTTGAGAGATAAAAAAATAATAATTCCCATGCAGTCTCAATGGCGGGGTGCGGGCCGGGGAATAGGCCTCTTGGCCGGGGTGAATATGTTGGAACGCGGCGCGCGTAAATAGAAGCGGCTGGAGGTACCGGGGGCGAAGCCCGCCCCGGCCCGGAGGCCGAGTTAAAAAAAATAATAATCCCCGTTCAGTCTCAATGGCGGGGTGCGGGCCGGCCCGGCGGCGATTGCGGCGGGCAGCAGGCCTCTTGGACAGGTTGAGAGATAAAAAAATAATAATTCCCATGCAGTCTCAATGGCGGGGTGCGGGCCGGGGAATAGGCCTCTTGGCCGGGGTGAATATGTTGGAACGCGGCGCGCGTAAATAGAAGCGGCTGGAGGTACCGGGGGCGAAGCCCGCCCCGGCCCGGAGGCCGAGTTAAAAAAAATAATAATCCCCGTTCAGTCTCAATGGCGGGGTGCGGGCCGGCCCGGCGGCGAGTGCGGCGGGCAGCAGGCCTCTTGGACAGGTTGAGAGATAAAAAAATAATAATTCCCGTGCAGTCTCAATGGCGGGGTGCGGGCCGGGGAATAGGCCTCTTGGCCGGGGTGAATATGTTGGAACGCAGCGCGCGTAAATAGAAGCGGCTGGAGGTACCGGGGGCGAAGCCCGCCCCGGTCCGGAGGCCGAGTTAAAAAAAATAATAATCCCCGTTCAGTCTCAATGGCAGGGTGCGGGCCGGCCCGGCGGCGATTGCGGCGGGCAGCAGGCCTCTTGGACAGGTTGAGAGATAAAAAAATAATAATTCCCATGCAGTCTCAATGGCGGGGTGCGGGCCGGGGAATAGGCCTCTTGGCCGGGGTGAATAGTGTTGGAACACGGCCCGCGGAAATAGTAGCGGCTGGAGGTACCGGGGGCGATGCCCGCCCCGGGCCGGCGGCCAAGTTAAAAAAATAAATAATCCCGTTCAGTCTCAATGGCAGGGTGCGGGCCGGCCCGGCGGCGAGTGCGGCGGGCAGCAGGCCTCTTGGACAGGTTGAGAGATAAAAAAATAATAATTCCCGTTCAGTCTCAATGGCAGGGTGCGGGCCGGCCCGGCGGCGATTGCGGCGGGCAGCAGGCCTCTTGGACAGGTTGAGAGATAAAAAAATAATAATTCCCATGCAGTCTCAATGGCGGGGTGCGGGCCGGGGAATAGGCCTCTTGGCCGGGGTGAATATGTTGGAACGCGGCGCGCGTAAATAGAAGCGGCTGGAGGTACCGGGGGCGAAGCCCGCCCCGGCCCGGAGGCCGAGTTAAAAAAAATAATAATCCCCGTTCAGTCTCAATGGCGGGGTGCGGGCCGGCCCGGCGGCGAGTGCGGCGGGCAGCAGGCCTCTTGGACAGGTTGAGAGATAAAAAAATAATAATTCCCGTGCAGTCTCAATGGCGGGGTGCGGGCCGGGGAATAGGCCTCTTGGCCTGGGTGAATATGTTGGAACGCGGCGCGCGTAAATAGAAGCGGCTGGAGGTACCGGGGGCGAAGCCCGCCCCGGCCCGGAGGCCGAGTTAAAAAAAATAATAATCCCCGTTCAGTCTCAATGGCGGGGTGCGGGCCGGCCCGGCGGCGAGTGCGGCGGGCAGCAGGCCTCTTGGACAGGTTGAGAGATAAAAAAATAATAATTCCCGTGCAGTCTCAATGGCGGGGTGCGGGCCGGGGAATAGGCCTCTTGGCCGGGGTGAATAGTGTTGGAACACGGCCCGCGGAAATAGTAGCGGCTGGAGGTACCGGGGGCGATGCCCGCCCCGGCCCGGCGGCCAAGTTAAAAAAATAAATAATCCCGTTCAGTCTCAATGGCAGGGTGCGGGCCGGCCCGGCGGCGATTGCGGCGGGCAGCAGGCCTCTTGGACAGGTTGAGAGATAAAAAAAAAATAATTCCCATGCAGTCTCAATGGCGGGGTGCGGGCCGGGGAATAGGCCTCTTGGCCGGGGTGAATATGTTGGAGCGCGGCGCGCGTAAATAGAAGCGGCTGGAGGTACCGGGGGCGAAGCCCGCCCCGGCCCGGAGGCCGAGTTACAAAAAAAAAATAATCCCCGTTCAGTCTCAATGGCGGGGTGCGGGCCGGCCCGGCGGACGAGTGTGGCCGGGGAAGAGGCCTCTTGGCCGGGGTGAATATGTTGGAACGCGGCGCGCGTAAATAGAAGCGGCTGGAGGTACCGGGGGCGAAGCCCGCCCCGGCCCGGAGGCCGAGTTAAAAAAAATAATAATCCCCGTTCAGTCTCAATGGCAGGGTGCGGGCCGGCCCGGCGGCGATTGCGGCGGGCAGCAGGCCTCTTGGACAGGTTGAGAGATAAAAAAATAATAATTCCCGTTCAGTCTCAATGGCAGGGTGCGGGCCGGCCCGGCGGCAATTGCGGCGGGCAGCAGGCCTCTTGGACAGGTTGAGAGATAAAAAAATAATAATTCCCATGCAGTCTCAATGGCGGGGTGCGGGCCGGGGAATAGGCCTCTTGGCCGGGGTGAATATGTTGGAACGCGGCGCGCGTAAATAGAAGCGGCTGGAGGTACCGGGGGCGAAGCCCGCCCCGGCCCGGAGGCCGAGTTAAAAAAAATAATAATCCCCGTTCAGTCTCAATGGCGGGGTGCGGGCCGGCCCGGCGGCGAGTGCGGCGGGCAGCAGGCCTCTTGGACAGGTTGAGAGATAAAAAAATAATAATTCCCGTGCAGTCTCAATGGCGGGGTGCGGGCCGGGGAATAGGCCTCTTGGCCGGGGTGAATATGTTGGAACGCGGCGCGCGTAAATAGAAGCGGCTGGAGGTACCGGGGGCGAAGCCCGCCCCGGCCCGGAGGCCGAGTTAAAAAAAATAATAATCCCCGTTCAGTCTCAATGGCGGGGTGCGGGCCGGCCCGGCGGCGATTGCGGCGGGCAGCAGGCCTCTTGGACAGGTTGAGAGATAAAAAAATAATAATTCCCATGCAGTCTCAATGGCGGGGTGCGGGCCGGGGAATAGGCCTCTTGGCCGGGGTGAATATGTTGGAACGCGGCGCGCGTAAATAGAAGCGGCTGGAGGTACCGGGGGCGAAGCCCGCCCCGGCCCGGAGGCCGAGTTAAAAAAAATAATAATCCCCGTTCAGTCTCAATGGCGGGGTGCGGGCCGGCCCGGCGGCGATTGCGGCGGGCAGCAGGCCTCTTGGACAGGTTGAGAGATAAAAAAATAATAATTCCCATGCAGTCTCAATGGCGGGGTGCGGGCCGGGGAATAGGCCTCTTGGCCGGGGTGAATATGTTGGAACGCGGCGCGCGTAAATAGAAGCGGCTGGAGGTACCGGGGGCGAAGCCCGCCCCGGCCCGGAGGCCGAGTTAAAAAAAATAATAATCCCCGTTCAGTCTCAATGGCGGGGTGCGGGCCGGCCCGGCGGCGAGTGCGGCGGGCAGCAGGCCTCTTGGACAGGTTGAGAGATAAAAAAATAATAATTCCCGTGCAGTCTCAATGGCGGGGTGCGGGCCGGGGAATAGGCCTCTTGGCCGGGGTGAATATGTTGGAACGCAGCGCGCGTAAATAGAAGCGGCTGGAGGTACCGGGGGCGAAGCCCGCCCCGGTCCGGAGGCCGAGTTAAAAAAAATAATAATCCCCGTTCAGTCTCAATGGCAGGGTGCGGGCCGGCCCGGCGGCGATTGCGGCGGGCAGCAGGCCTCTTGGACAGGTTGAGAGATAAAAAAATAATAATTCCCATGCAGTCTCAATGGCGGGGTGCGGGCCGGGGAATAGGCCTCTTGGCCGGGGTGAATAGTGTTGGAACACGGCCCGCGGAAATAGTAGCGGCTGGAGGTACCGGGGGCGATGCCCGCCCCGGGCCGGCGGCCAAGTTAAAAAAATAAATAATCCCGTTCAGTCTCAATGGCAGGGTGCGGGCCGGCCCGGCGGCGAGTGCGGCGGGCAGCAGGCCTCTTGGACAGGTTGAGAGATAAAAAAATAATAATTCCCGTTCAGTCTCAATGGCAGGGTGCGGGCCGGCCCGGCGGCGATTGCGGCGGGCAGCAGGCCTCTTGGACAGGTTGAGAGATAAAAAAATAATAATTCCCATGCAGTCTCAATGGCGGGGTGCGGGCCGGGGAATAGGCCTCTTGGCCGGGGTGAATATGTTGGAACGCGGCGCGCGTAAATAGAAGCGGCTGGAGGTACCGGGGGCGAAGCCCGCCCCGGCCCGGAGGCCGAGTTAAAAAAAATAATAATCCCCGTTCAGTCTCAATGGCGGGGTGCGGGCCGGCCCGGCGGCGAGTGCGGCGGGCAGCAGGCCTCTTGGACAGGTTGAGAGATAAAAAAATAATAATTCCCGTGCAGTCTCAATGGCGGGGTGCGGGCCGGGGAATAGGCCTCTTGGCCTGGGTGAATATGTTGGAACGCGGCGCGCGTAAATAGAAGCGGCTGGAGGTACCGGGGGCGAAGCCCGCCCCGGCCCGGAGGCCGAGTTAAAAAAAATAATAATCCCCGTTCAGTCTCAATGGCGGGGTGCGGGCCGGCCCGGCGGCGAGTGCGGCGGGCAGCAGGCCTCTTGGACAGGTTGAGAGATAAAAAAATAATAATTCCCGTGCAGTCTCAATGGCGGGGTGCGGGCCGGGGAATAGGCCTCTTGGCCGGGGTGAATAGTGTTGGAACACGGCCCGCGGAAATAGTAGCGGCTGGAGGTACCGGGGGCGATGCCCGCCCCGGCCCGGCGGCCAAGTTAAAAAAATAAATAATCCCGTTCAGTCTCAATGGCAGGGTGCGGGCCGGCCCGGCGGCGATTGCGGCGGGCAGCAGGCCTCTTGGACAGGTTGAGAGATAAAAAAAAAATAATTCCCATGCAGTCTCAATGGCGGGGTGCGGGCCGGGGAATAGGCCTCTTGGCCGGGGTGAATATGTTGGAGCGCGGCGCGCGTAAATAGAAGCGGCTGGAGGTACCGGGGGCGAAGCCCGCCCCGGCCCGGAGGCCGAGTTACAAAAAAAAAATAATCCCCGTTCAGTCTCAATGGCGGGGTGCGGGCCGGCCCGGCGGACGAGTGTGGCCGGGGAAGAGGCCTCTTGGCCGGGGTGAATATGTTGGAACGCGGCGCGCGTAAATAGAAGCGGCTCGAGGTACCGGGGGCGAAGCCCGCCCCGGCCCGGAGGCCGAGTTAAAAAAAATAATAATCCCCGTTCAGTCTCAATGGCGGGGTGCGGGCCGGCCCGGCGGCGATTGCGGCGGGCAGCAGGCCTCTTGGACAGGTTGAGAGATAAAAAAATAATAATTCCCATGCAGTCTCAATGGCGGGGTGCGGGCCGGGGAATAGGCCTCTTGGCCGGGGTGAATATGTTGGAACGCGGCGCGCGTAAATAGAAGCGGCTGGAGGTACCGGGGGCGAAGCCCACCCCGGCCCGGAGGCCGAGTTAAAAAAAATAATAATCCCCGTTCAGTCTCAATGGCGGGGTGCGGGCCGGCCCGGCGGCGAGTGCGGCGGGCAGCAGGCCTCTTGGACAGGTTGAGAGATAAAAAAATAATAATTCCCGTGCAGTCTCAATGGCGGGGTGCGGGCCGGGGAATAGGCCTCTTGGCCGGGGTGAATATGTTGGAACGCGGCGCGCGTAAATAGAAGCGGCTGGAGGTACCGGGGGCGAAGCCCGCCCCGGCCCGGAGGCCGAGTTAAAAAAAATAATAATCCCCGTTCAGTCTCAATGGCAGGGTGCGGGCCGGCCCGGCGGCGATTGCGGCGGGCAGCAGGCCTCTTGGACAGGTTGAGAGATAAAAAAAAAAATAATTCCCATGCAGTCTCATTGGCGGGGTGCGGGCCGGGGAACAGGCCTCTTGGCCGGGGTGAATATGTTGGAACGCGGCGCGCGTAAATAGAAGCGGCTGGAGGTACCGGGGGCGAAGCCCGCCCCGGCCCGGAGGCCGAGTTAAAAAAAATAATAATCCCCGTTCAGTCTCAATGGCGGGGTGCGGGCCGGCCCGGCGGCGAGTGCGGCGGGCAGCAGGCCTCTTGGACAGGTTGAGAGATAAAAAAATAATAATTCCCGTGCAGTCTCAATGGCGGGGTGCGGGCCGGGGAATAGGCCTCTTGGCCGGGGTGAATATGTTGGAACGCGGCGCGCGTAAATAGAAGCGGCTGGAGGTACCGGGGGCGAAGCCCGCCCCGGCCCGGAGGCCGAGTTAAAAAAAATAATAATCCCCGTTCAGTCTCAATGGCAGGGTGCGGGCCGGCCCGGCGGCGATTGCGGCGGGCAGCAGGCCTCTTGGACAGGTTGAGAGATAAAAAAAAAAATAATTCCCATGCAGTCTCATTGGCGGGGTGCGGGCCGGGGAACAGGCCTCTTGGCCGGGGTGAATATGTTGGAACGCGGCGCGCGTAAATAGAAGCGGCTGGAGGTACCGGGGGCGAAGCCCGCCCCGGCCCGGAGGCCGAGTTAAAAAAAATAATAATCCCCGTTCAGTCTCAATGGCGGGGTGCGGGCCGGCCCGGCGGCGAGTGCGGCGGGCAGCAGGCCTCTTGGACAGGTTGAGAGATAAAAAAATAATAATTCCCATGCAGTCTCAATGGCGGGGTGCGGGCCGGGGAATAGGCCTCTTGGCCGGGGTGAATATGTTGGAACGCGGCGCGCGTAAATAGAAGCGGCTGGAGGTACCGGGGGCGAAGCCCGCCCCGGCCCGGAGGCCGAGTTAAAAAAAATAATAATCCCCGTTCAGTCTCAATGGCGGGGTGCGGGCCGGCCCGGCGGCGAGTGCGGCGGGCAGCAGGCCTCTTGGACAGGTTGAGAGATAAAAAAATAATAATTCCCGTGCAGTCTCAATGGCGGGGTGCGGGCCGGGGAATAGGCCTCTTGGCCGGGGTGAATAGTGTTGGAACACGGCCCGCGGAAATAGTAGCGGCTGGAGGTACCGGGGGCGATGCCCGCCCCGGCCCGGCGGCCAAGTTAAAAAAATAAATAATCCCCGTTCAGTCTCAATGGCAGGGTGCGGGCCGGCCCAGCGGCGATTGCGGCGGGCAGCAGGCCTCTTGGACAGGTTGAGAGATAAAAAAATAATAATTCCCGTTCAGTCTCAATGGCAGGGTGCGGGCCGGCCCGGCGGCAATTGCGGCGGGCAGCAGGCCTCTTGGACAGGTTGAGAGATAAAAAAAAAATAATTCCCATGCAGTCTCAATGGCGGGGTGCGGGCCGGGGAATAGGCCTCTTGGCCGGGGTGAATATGTTGGAACGCGGCGCGCGTAAATAGAAGCGGCTGGAGGTACCGGGGGCGAAGCCCGCCCCGGCCCGGAGGCCGAGTTAAAAAAAATAATAATCCCCGTTCAGTCTCAATGGCGGGGTGCGGGCCGGCCCGGCGGCGAGTGCGGCGGGCAGCAGGCCTCTTGGACAGGTTGAGAGATAAAAAAATAATAATTCCCGTGCAGTCTCAATGGCGGGGTGCGGGCCGGGGAATAGGCCTCTTGGCCGGGGTGAATTTGTTGGAACGCGGCGCGCGTAAATAGAAGCGGCTGGAGGTACCGGGGGCGAAGCCCGCCCCGGCCCGGAGGCCGAGTTAAAAAAAATAATAATCCCCGTTCAGTCTCAATGGCAGGGTGCGGGCCGGCCCGGCGGCGATTGCGGCGGGCAGCAGGCCTCTTGGACAGGTTGAGAGATAAAAAAATAATAATTCCCGTTCAGTCTCAATGGCAGGGTGCGGGCCGGCCCGGCGGCAATTGCGGCGGGCAGCAGGCCTCTTGGACAGGTTGAGAGATAAAAAAATAATAATTCCCATGCAGTCTCAATGGCGGGGTGCGGGCCGGGGAATAGGCCTCTTGGCCGGGGTGAATATGTTGGAACGCGGCGCGCGTAAATAGAAGCGGCTGGAGGTACCGGGGGCGAAGCCCGCCCCGGCCCGGAGGCCGAGTTAAAAAAAATAATAATCCCCGTTCAGTCTCAATGGCGGGGTGCGGGCCGGCCCGGCGGCGAGTGCGGCGGGCAGCAGGCCTCTTGGACAGGTTGAGAGATAAAAAAATAATAATTCCCGTGCAGTCTCAATGGCGGGGTGCGGGCCGGGGAATAGGCCTCTTGGCCGGGGTGAATATGTTGGAACGCGGCGCGCGTAAATAGAAGCGGCTGGAGGTACCGGGGGCGAAGCCCGCCCCGGCCCGGAGGCCGAGTTAAAAAAAATAATAATCCCCGTTCAGTCTCAATGGCGGGGTGCGGGCCGGCCCGGCGGCGATTGCGGCGGGCAGCAGGCCTCTTGGACAGGTTGAGAGATAAAAAAATAATAATTCCCGTGCAGTCTCAATGGCGGGGTGCGGGCCGGGGAATAGGCCTCTTGGCCGGGGTGAATAGTGTTGGAACACGGCTCGCGGAAATAGTAGCGGCTGGAGGTACCGGGGGCGATGCCCGCCCCGGCCCGGCGGCCAAGTTAAAAAAATAAATAATCCCCGTTCAGTCTCAATGGCAGGGTGCGGGCCGGCCCAGCGGCGATTGCGGCGGGCAGCAGGCCTCTTGGACAGGTTGAGAGATAAAAAAATAATAATTCCCGTTCAGTCTCAATGGCAGGGTGCGGGCCGGCCCGGCGGCAATTGCGGCGGCCAGCAGGCCTCTTGGACAGGTTGAGAGATAAAAAAATAATAATTCCCATGCAGTCTCAATGGCGGGGTGCGGGCCGGGGAATAGGCCTCTTGGCCGGGGTGAATATGTTGGAACGCGGCGCGCGTAAATAGAAGCGGCTGGAGGTACCGGGGGCGAAGCCCGCCCCGGCCCGGAGGCGAGTTAAAAAAAATAATAATCCCCGTTCAGTCTCAATGGCGGGGTGCGGGCCGGCCCGGCGGCGAGTGCGGCGGGCAGCAGGCCTCTTGGACAGGTTGAGAGATAAAAAAATAATAATTCCCGTGCAGTCTCAATGGCGGGGTGCGGGCCGGGGAATAGGCCTCTTGGCCGGGGTGAATATGTTGGAACGCGGCGCGCGTAAATAGAAGCGGCTGGAGGTACCGGGGGCGAAGCCCGCCCCGGCCCGGAGGCCGAGTTAAAAAAAATAATAATCCCCGTTCAGTCTCAATGGCGGGGTGCGGGCCGGCCCGGCGGCGATTGCGGCGGGCAGCAGGCCTCTTGGACAGGTTGAGAGATAAAAAAATAATAATTCCCGTGCAGTCTCAATGGCGGGGTGCGGGCCGGGGAATAGGCCTCTTGGCCGGGGTGAATAGTGTTGGAACACGGCCCGCGGAAATAGTAGCGGCTGGAGGTACCGGGGGCGATGCCCGCCCCGGGCCGGCGGCCAAGTTAAAAAAATAAATAATCCCGTTCAGTCTCAATGGCAGGGTGCGGGCCGGCCCGGCGGCGATTGCGGCGGGCAGCAGGCCTCTTGGACAGGTTGAGAGATAAAAAAAAAATAATTCCCATGCAGTCTCATTGGCGGGGTGCGGGCCGGGGAATAGGCCTCTTGGCCGGGGTGAATATGTTGGAACGCGGCGCGCGTAAATAGAAGCGGCTCGAGGTACCGGGGGCGAAGCCCGCCCCGGCCCGGAGGCCGAGTTAAAAAAAATAATAATCCCCGTTCAGTCTCAATGGCGGGGTGCGGGCCGGCCCGGCGGCGAGTGCGGCGGGCAGCAGGCCTCTTGGACAGGTTGAGAGATAAAAAAATAATAATTCCCGTGCAGTCTCAATGGCGGGGTGCGGGCCGGGGAATAGGCCTCTTGGCCGGGGTGAATAGTGTTGGAACACGGCCCGCGGAAATAGTAGCGGCTGGAGGTACCGGGGGCGATGCCCGCCCCGGCCCGGCGGCCAAGTTAAAAAAATAAATAATCCCGTTCAGTCTCAATGGCAGGGTGCGGGCCGGCCCGGCGGCGATTGCGGCGGGCAGCAGGCCTCTTGGACAGGTTGAGAGATAAAAAAAAAATAATTCCCATGCAGTCTCAATGGCGGGGTGCGGGCCGGGGAATAGGCCTCTTGGCCGGGGTGAATATGTTGGAGCGCGGCGCGCGTAAATAGAAGCGGCTGGAGGTACCGGGGGCGAAGCCCGCCCCGGCCCGGAGGCCGAGTTACAAAAAAAAAATAATCCCCGTTCAGTCTCAATGGCGGGGTGCGGGCCGGCCCGGCGGACGAGTGTGGCCGGGGAAGAGGCCTCTTGGCCGGGGTGAATATGTTGGAACGCGGCGCGCGTAAATAGAAGCGGCTGGAGGTACCGGGGGCGAAGCCCGCCCCGGCCCGGAGGCCGAGTTAAAAAAAATAATAATCCCCGTTCAGTCTCAATGGCAGGGTGCGGGCCGGCCCGGCGGCGATTGCGGCGGGCAGCAGGCCTCTTGGACAGGTTGAGAGATAAAAAAATAATAATTCCCGTTCAGTCTCAATGGCAGGGTGCGGGCCGGCCCGGCGGCAATTGCGGCGGGCAGGAGGCCTCTTGGACAGGTTGAGAGATAAAAAAATAATAATTCCCATGCAGTCTCAATGGCGGGGTGCGGGCCGGGGAATAGGCCTCTTGGCCGGGGTGAATATGTTGGAACGCGGCGCGCGTAAATAGAAGCGGCTGGAGGTACCGGGGGCGAAGCCCGCCCCGGCCCGGAGGCCGAGTTAAAAAAAATAATAATCCCCGTTCAGTCTCAATGGCGGGGTGCGGGCCGGCCCGGCGGCGAGTGCGGCGGGCAGCAGGCCTCTTGGACAGGTTGAGAGATAAAAAAATAATAATTCCCGTGCAGTCTCAATGGCGGGGTGCGGGCCGGGGAATAGGCCTCTTGGCCGGGGTGAATATGTTGGAACGCGGCGCGCGTAAATAGAAGCGGCTGGAGGTACCGGGGGCGAAGCCCGCCCCGGCCCGGAGGCCGAGTTAAAAAAAATAATAATCCCCGTTCAGTCTCAATGGCGGGGTGCGGGCCGGCCCGGCGGCGATTGCGGCGGGCAGCAGGCCTCTTGGACAGGTTGAGAGATAAAAAAATAATAATTCCCATGCAGTCTCAATGGCGGGGTGCGGGCCGGGGAATAGGCCTCTTGGCCGGGGTGAATATGTTGGAACGCGGCGCGCGTAAATAGAAGCGGCTGGAGGTACCGGGGGCGAAGCCCGCCCCGGCCCGGAGGCCGAGTTAAAAAAAATAATAATCCCCGTTCAGTCTCAATGGCGGGGTGCGGGCCGGCCCGGCGGCGATTGCGGCGGGCAGCAGGCCTCTTGGACAGGTTGAGAGATAAAAAAATAATAATTCCCATGCAGTCTCAATGGCGGGGTGCGGGCCGGGGAATAGGCCTCTTGGCCGGGGTGAATATGTTGGAACGCGGCGCGCGTAAATAGAAGCGGCTGGAGGTACCGGGGGCGAAGCCCGCCCCGGCCCGGAGGCCGAGTTAAAAAAAATAATAATCCCCGTTCAGTCTCAATGGCGGGGTGCGGGCCGGCCCGGCGGCGAGTGCGGCGGGCAGCAGGCCTCTTGGACAGGTTGAGAGATAAAAAAATAATAATTCCCGTGCAGTCTCAATGGCGGGGTGCGGGCCGGGGAATAGGCCTCTTGGCCGGGGTGAATATGTTGGAACGCAGCGCGCGTAAATAGAAGCGGCTGGAGGTACCGGGGGCGAAGCCCGCCCCGGTCCGGAGGCCGAGTTAAAAAAAATAATAATCCCCGTTCAGTCTCAATGGCAGGGTGCGGGCCGGCCCGGCGGCGATTGCGGCGGGCAGCAGGCCTCTTGGACAGGTTGAGAGATAAAAAAATAATAATTCCCATGCAGTCTCAATGGCGGGGTGCGGGCCGGGGAATAGGCCTCTTGGCCGGGGTGAATAGTGTTGGAACACGGCCCGCGGAAATAGTAGCGGCTGGAGGTACCGGGGGCGATGCCCGCCCCGGGCCGGCGGCCAAGTTAAAAAAATAAATAATCCCGTTCAGTCTCAATGGCAGGGTGCGGGCCGGCCCGGCGGCGAGTGCGGCGGGCAGCAGGCCTCTTGGACAGGTTGAGAGATAAAAAAATAATAATTCCCGTTCAGTCTCAATGGCAGGGTGCGGGCCGGCCCGGCGGCGATTGCGGCGGGCAGCAGGCCTCTTGGACAGGTTGAGAGATAAAAAAATAATAATTCCCATGCAGTCTCAATGGCGGGGTGCGGGCCGGGGAATAGGCCTCTTGGCCGGGGTGAATATGTTGGAACGCGGCGCGCGTAAATAGAAGCGGCTGGAGGTACCGGGGGCGAAGCCCGCCCCGGCCCGGAGGCCGAGTTAAAAAAAATAATAATCCCCGTTCAGTCTCAATGGCGGGGTGCGGGCCGGCCCGGCGGCGAGTGCGGCGGGCAGCAGGCCTCTTGGACAGGTTGAGAGATAAAAAAATAATAATTCCCGTGCAGTCTCAATGGCGGGGTGCGGGCCGGGGAATAGGCCTCTTGGCCTGGGTGAATATGTTGGAACGCGGCGCGCGTAAATAGAAGCGGCTGGAGGTACCGGGGGCGAAGCCCGCCCCGGCCCGGAGGCCGAGTTAAAAAAAATAATAATCCCCGTTCAGTCTCAATGGCGGGGTGCGGGCCGGCCCGGCGGCGAGTGCGGCGGGCAGCAGGCCTCTTGGACAGGTTGAGAGATAAAAAAATAATAATTCCCGTGCAGTCTCAATGGCGGGGTGCGGGCCGGGGAATAGGCCTCTTGGCCGGGGTGAATAGTGTTGGAACACGGCCCGCGGAAATAGTAGCGGCTGGAGGTACCGGGGGCGATGCCCGCCCCGGCCCGGCGGCCAAGTTAAAAAAATAAATAATCCCGTTCAGTCTCAATGGCAGGGTGCGGGCCGGCCCGGCGGCGATTGCGGCGGGCAGCAGGCCTCTTGGACAGGTTGAGAGATAAAAAAAAAATAATTCCCATGCAGTCTCAATGGCGGGGTGCGGGCCGGGGAATAGGCCTCTTGGCCGGGGTGAATATGTTGGAGCGCGGCGCGCGTAAATAGAAGCGGCTGGAGGTACCGGGGGCGAAGCCCGCCCCGGCCCGGAGGCCGAGTTACAAAAAAAAAATAATCCCCGTTCAGTCTCAATGGCGGGGTGCGGGCCGGCCCGGCGGACGAGTGTGGCCGGGGAAGAGGCCTCTTGGCCGGGGTGAATATGTTGGAACGCGGCGCGCGTAAATAGAAGCGGCTCGAGGTACCGGGGGCGAAGCCCGCCCCGGCCCGGAGGCCGAGTTAAAAAAAATAATAATCCCCGTTCAGTCTCAATGGCGGGGTGCGGGCCGGCCCGGCGGCGATTGCGGCGGGCAGCAGGCCTCTTGGACAGGTTGAGAGATAAAAAAATAATAATTCCCATGCAGTCTCAATGGCGGGGTGCGGGCCGGGGAATAGGCCTCTTGGCCGGGGTGAATATGTTGGAACGCGGCGCGCGTAAATAGAAGCGGCTGGAGGTACCGGGGGCGAAGCCCACCCCGGCCCGGAGGCCGAGTTAAAAAAAATAATAATCCCCGTTCAGTCTCAATGGCGGGGTGCGGGCCGGCCCGGCGGCGAGTGCGGCGGGCAGCAGGCCTCTTGGACAGGTTGAGAGATAAAAAAATAATAATTCCCGTGCAGTCTCAATGGCGGGGTGCGGGCCGGGGAATAGGCCTCTTGGCCGGGGTGAATATGTTGGAACGCGGCGCGCGTAAATAGAAGCGGCTGGAGGTACCGGGGGCGAAGCCCGCCCCGGCCCGGAGGCCGAGTTAAAAAAAATAATAATCCCCGTTCAGTCTCAATGGCAGGGTGCGGGCCGGCCCGGCGGCGATTGCGGCGGGCAGCAGGCCTCTTGGACAGGTTGAGAGATAAAAAAAAAAATAATTCCCATGCAGTCTCATTGGCGGGGTGCGGGCCGGGGAACAGGCCTCTTGGCCGGGGTGAATATGTTGGAACGCGGCGCGCGTAAATAGAAGCGGCTGGAGGTACCGGGGGCGAAGCCCGCCCCGGCCCGGAGGCCGAGTTAAAAAAAATAATAATCCCCGTTCAGTCTCAATGGCGGGGTGCGGGCCGGCCCGGCGGCGAGTGCGGCGGGCAGCAGGCCTCTTGGACAGGTTGAGAGATAAAAAAATAATAATTCCCATGCAGTCTCAATGGCGGGGTGCGGGCCGGGGAATAGGCCTCTTGGCCGGGGTGAATATGTTGGAACGCGGCGCGCGTAAATAGAAGCGGCTGGAGGTACCGGGGGCGAAGCCCGCCCCGGCCCGGAGGCCGAGTTAAAAAAAATAATAATCCCCGTTCAGTCTCAATGGCGGGGTGCGGGCCGGCCCGGCGGCGAGTGCGGCGGGCAGCAGGCCTCTTGGACAGGTTGAGAGATAAAAAAATAATAATTCCCGTGCAGTCTCAATGGCGGGGTGCGGGCCGGGGAATAGGCCTCTTGGCCGGGGTGAATATGTTGGAACGCGGCGCGCGTAAATAGAAGCGGCTGGAGGTACCGGGGGCGAAGCCCGCCCCGGCCCGGAGGCCGAGTTAAAAAAAATAATAATCCCCGTTCAGTCTCAATGGCGGGGTGCGGGCCGGCCCGGCGGCGAGTGCGGCGGGCAGCAGGCCTCTTGGACAGGTTGAGAGATAAAAAAATAATAATTCCCGTGCAGTCTCAATGGCGGGGTGCGGGCCGGGGAATAGGCCTCTTGGCCGGGGTGAATAGTGTTGGAACACGGCCCGCGGAAATAGTAGCGGCTGGAGGTACCGGGGGCGATGCCCGCCCCGGCCCGGCGGCCAAGTTAAAAAAATAAATAATCCCCGTTCAGTCTCAATGGCAGGGTGCGGGCCGGCCCAGCGGCGATTGCGGCGGGCAGCAGGCCTCTTGGACAGGTTGAGAGATAAAAAAATAATAATTCCCGTTCAGTCTCAATGGCAGGGTGCGGGCCGGCCCGGCGGCAATTGCGGCGGGCAGCAGGCCTCTTGGACAGGTTGAGAGATAAAAAAAAAATAATTCCCATGCAGTCTCAATGGCGGGGTGCGGGCCGGGGAATAGGCCTCTTGGCCGGGGTGAATATGTTGGAACGCGGCGCGCGTAAATAGAAGCGGCTGGAGGTACCGGGGGCGAAGCCCGCCCCGGCCCGGAGGCCGAGTTAAAAAAAATAATAATCCCCGTTCAGTCTCAATGGCGGGGTGCGGGCCGGCCCGGCGGCGAGTGCGGCGGGCAGCAGGCCTCTTGGACAGGTTGAGAGATAAAAAAATAATAATTCCCGTGCAGTCTCAATGGCGGGGTGCGGGCCGGGGAATAGGCCTCTTGGCCGGGGTGAATATGTTGGAACGCGGCGCGCGTAAATAGAAGCGGCTGGAGGTACCGGGGGCGAAGCCCGCCCCGGCCCGGAGGCCGAGTTAAAAAAAATAATAATCCCCGTTCAGTCTCAATGGCAGGGTGCGGGCCGGCCCGGCGGCGATTGCGGCGGGCAGCAGGCCTCTTGGACAGGTTGAGAGATAAAAAAATAATAATTCCCGTTCAGTCTCAATGGCAGGGTGCGGGCCGGCCCGGCGGCAATTGCGGCGGGCAGCAGGCCTCTTGGACAGGTTGAGAGATAAAAAAATAATAATTCCCATGCAGTCTCAATGGCGGGGTGCGGGCCGGGGAATAGGCCTCTTGGCCGGGGTGAATATGTTGGAACGCGGCGCGCGTAAATAGAAGCGGCTGGAGGTACCGGGGGCGAAGCCCGCCCCGGCCCGGAGGCCGAGTTAAAAAAAATAATAATCCCCGTTCAGTCTCAATGGCGGGGTGCGGGCCGGCCCGGCGGCGAGTGCGGCGGGCAGCAGGCCTCTTGGACAGGTTGAGAGATAAAAAAATAATAATTCCCGTGCAGTCTCAATGGCGGGGTGCGGGCCGGGGAATAGGCCTCTTGGCCGGGGTGAATATGTTGGAACGCGGCGCGCGTAAATAGAAGCGGCTGGAGGTACCGGGGGCGAAGCCCGCCCCGGCCCGGAGGCCGAGTTAAAAAAAATAATAATCCCCGTTCAGTCTCAATGGCGGGGTGCGGGCCGGCCCGGCGGCGATTGCGGCGGGCAGCAGGCCTCTTGGACAGGTTGAGAGATAAAAAAATAATAATTCCCGTGCAGTCTCAATGGCGGGGTGCGGGCCGGGGAATAGGCCTCTTGGCCGGGGTGAATAGTGTTGGAACACGGCTCGCGGAAATAGTAGCGGCTGGAGGTACCGGGGGCGATGCCCGCCCCGGCCCGGCGGCCAAGTTAAAAAAATAAATAATCCCCGTTCAGTCTCAATGGCTGGGTGCGGGCCGGCCCAGCGGCGATTGCGGCGGGCAGCAGGCCTCTTGGACAGGTTGAGAGATAAAAAAATAATAATTCCCGTTCAGTCTCAATGGCAGGGTGCGGGCCGGCCCGGCGGCAATTGCGGCGGCCAGCAGGCCTCTTGGACAGGTTGAGAGATAAAAAAATAATAATTCCCATGCAGTCTCAATGGCGGGGTGCGGGCCGGGGAATAGGCCTCTTGGCCGGGGTGAATATGTTGGAACGCGGCGCGCGTAAATAGAAGCGGCTGGAGGTACCGGGGGCGAAGCCCGCCCCGGCCCGGAGGCGAGTTAAAAAAAATAATAATCCCCGTTCAGTCTCAATGGCGGGGTGCGGGCCGGCCCGGCGGCGAGTGCGGCGGGCAGCAGGCCTCTTGGACAGGTTGAGAGATAAAAAAATAATAATTCCCGTGCAGTCTCAATGGCGGGGTGCGGGCCGGGGAATAGGCCTCTTGGCCGGGGTGAATATGTTGGAACGCGGCGCGCGTAAATAGAAGCGGCTGGAGGTACCGGGGGCGAAGCCCGCCCCGGCCCGGAGGCCGAGTTAAAAAAAATAATAATCCCCGTTCAGTCTCAATGGCGGGGGGCGGGCCGGCCCGGCGGCGATTGCGGCGGGCAGCAGGCCTCTTGGACAGGTTGAGAGATAAAAAAATAATAATTCCCGTGCAGTCTCAATGGCGGGGTGCGGGCCGGGGAATAGGCCTCTTGGCCGGGGTGAATAGTGTTGGAACACGGCCCGCGGAAATAGTAGCGGCTGGAGGTACCGGGGGCGATGCCCGCCCCGGGCCGGCGGCCAAGTTAAAAAAATAAATAATCCCGTTCAGTCTCAATGGCAGGGTGCGGGCCGGCCCGGCGGCGATTGCGGCGGGCAGCAGGCCTCTTGGACAGGTTGAGAGATAAAAAAAAAATAATTCCCATGCAGTCTCATTGGCGGGGTGCGGGCCGGGGAATAGGCCTCTTGGCCGGGGTGAATATGTTGGAACGCGGCGCGCGTAAATAGAAGCGGCTCGAGGTACCGGGGGCGAAGCCCGCCCCGGCCCGGAGGCCGAGTTAAAAAAAATAATAATCCCCGTTCAGTCTCAATGGCGGGGTGCGGGCCGGCCCGGCGGCGAGTGCGGCGGGCAGCAGGCCTCTTGGACAGGTTGAGAGATAAAAAAATAATAATTCCGGTGCAGTCTCAATGGCGGGGTGCGGGCCGGGGAATAGGCCTCTTGGCCGGGGTGAATATGTTGGAACGCGGCGCGCGTAAATAGAAGCGGCTGGAGGTACCGGGGGCGAAGCCCGCCCCGGCCCGGAGGCCGAGTTAAAAAAAATAATAATCCCCGTTCAGTCTCAATGGCGGGGTGCGGGCCGGCCCGGCGGCGAGTGCGGCGGGCAGCAGGCCTCTTGGACAGGTTGAGAGATAAAAAAATAATAATTCCCGTGCAGTCTCAATGGCGGGGTGCGGGCCGGGGAATAGGCCTCTTGGCCGGGGTGAATATGTTGGAACGCGGCGCGCGTAAATAGAAGCGGCTGGAGGTACCGGGGGCGAAGCCCGCCCCGGCCCGGAGGCCGAGTTAAAAAAAATAATAATCCCCGTTCAGTCTCAATGGCGGGGTGCGGGCCGGCCCGGCGGAGAGTGCGGTGGGCAGCAGGCCTCTTGGACAGGTTGAGAGATAAAAAAATAATAATTCCCGTGCAGTCTCAATGGCGGGGTGCGGGCCGGGGAATAGGCCTCTTGGCCGGGGTGAATAGTGTTGGAACACGGCCCGCGGAAATAGTAGCGGCTGGAGGTACCGGGGGCGATGCCCGCCCCGGCCCGGCGGCCAAGTTAAAAAAATAAATAATCCCGTTCAGTCTCAATGGCAGGGTGCGGGCCGGCCCGGCGGCGATTGCGGCGGGCAGCAGGCCTCTTGGACAGGTTGAGAGATAAAAAAAAAATAATTCCCATGCAGTCTCATTGGCGGGGTGCGGGCCGGGGAACAGGCCTCTTGGCCGGGGTGAATATGTTGGAACGCGGCGCGCGTAAATAGAAGCGGCTGGAGGTACCGGGGGCGAAGCCCGCCCCGGCCCGGAGGCCGAGTTAAAAAAAATAATAATCCCCGTTCAGTCTCAATGGCGGGGTGCGGGCCGGCCCGGCGGCGAGTGCGGCGGGCAGCAGGCCTCTTGGACAGGTTGAGAGATAAAAAAATAATAATTCCGGTGCAGTCTCAATGGCGGGGTGCGGGCCGGGGAATAGGCCTCTTGGCCGGGGTGAATATGTTGGAACGCGGCGCGCGTAAATAGAAGCGGCTGGAGGTACCGGGGGCGAAGCCCGCCCCGGCCCGGAGGCCGAGTTAAAAAAAATAATAATCCCCGTTCAGTCTCAATGGCGGGGTGCGGGCCGGCCCGGCGGCGATTGCGGCGGGCAGCAGGCCTCTTGGACAGGTTGAGAGATAAAAAAATAATAATTCCCATGCAGTCTCAATGGCGGGGTGCGGGCCGGGGAATAGGCCTCTTGGCCGGGGTGAATATGTTGGAACGCGGCGCGCGTAAATAGAAGCGGCTGGAGGTACCGGGGGCGAAGCCCACCCCGGCCCGGAGGCCGAGTTAAAAAAAATAATAATCCCCGTTCAGTCTCAATGGCGGGGTGCGGGCCGGCCCGGCGGCGAGTGCGGCGGGCAGCAGGCCTCTTGGACAGGTTGAGAGATAAAAAAATAATAATTCCCGTGCAGTCTCAATGGCGGGGTGCGGGCCGGGGAATAGGCCTCTTGGCCGGGGTGAATATGTTGGAACGCGGCGCGCGTAAATAGAAGCGGCTGGAGGTACCGGGGGCGAAGCCCGCCCCGGCCCGGAGGCCGAGTTAAAAAAAATAATAATCCCCGTTCAGTCTCAATGGCGGGGTGCGGGCCGGCCCGGCGGCGATTGCGGCGGGCAGCAGGCCTCTTGGACAGGTTGAGAGATAAAAAAATAATAATTCCCATGCAGTCTCAATGGCGGGGTGCGGGCCGGGGAATAGGCCTCTTGGCCGGGGTGAATATGTTGGAACGCGGCGCGCGTAAATAGAAGCGGCTGGAGGTACCGGGGGCGAAGCCCACCCCGGCCCGGAGGCCGAGTTAAAAAAAATAATAATCCCCGTTCAGTCTCAATGGCGGGGTGCGGGCCAGCCCGGCGGCGAGTGCGGCGGGCAGCAGGCCTCTTGGACAGGTTGAGAGATAAAAAAATAATAATTCCCGTGCAGTCTCAATGGCGGGGTGCGGGCCGGGGAATAGGCCTCTTGGCCGGGGTGAATATGTTGGAACGCGGCGCGCGTAAATAGAAGCGGCTGGAGGTACCGGGGGCGAAGCCCGCCCCGGCCCGGAGGCCGAGTTAAAAAAAATAATAATCCCCGTTCAGTCTCAATGGCGGGGTGCGGGCCGGCCCGGCGGCGATTGCGGCGGGCAGCAGGCCTCTTGGACAGGTTGAGAGATAAAAAAATAATAATTCCCATGCAGTCTCAATGGCGGGGTGCGGGCCGGGGAATAGGCCTCTTGGCCGGGGTGAATATGTTGGAACGCGGCGCGCGTAAATAGAAGCGGCTGGAGGTACCGGGGGCGAAGCCCACCCCGGCCCGGAGGCCGAGTTAAAAAAAATAATAATCCCCGTTCAGTCTCAATGGCGGGGTGCGGGCCGGCCCGGCGGCGAGTGCGGCGGGCAGCAGGCCTCTTGGACAGGTTGAGAGATAAAAAAATAATAATTCCCGTGCAGTCTCAATGGCGGGGTGCGGGCCGGGGAATAGGCCTCTTGGCCGGGGTGAATATGTTGGAACGCGGCGCGCGTAAATAGAAGCGGCTGGAGGTACCGGGGGCGAAGCCCGCCCCGGCCCGGAGGCCGAGTTAAAAAAAATAATAATCCCCGTTCAGTCTCAATGGCGGGGTGCGGGCCGGCCCGGCGGCGATTGCGGCGGGCAGCAGGCCTCTTGGACAGGTTGAGAGATAAAAAAATAATAATTCCCATGCAGTCTCAATGGCGGGGTGCGGGCCGGGGAATAGGCCTCTTGGCCGGGGTGAATATGTTGGAACGCGGCGCGCGTAAATAGAAGCGGCTGGAGGTACCGGGGGCGAAGCCCACCCCGGCCCGGAGGCCGAGTTAAAAAAAATAATAATCCCCGTTCAGTCTCAATGGCGGGGTGCGGGCCGGCCCGGCGGCGAGTGCGGCGGGCAGCAGGCCTCTTGGACAGGTTGAGAGATAAAAAAATAATAATTCCCGTGCAGTCTCAATGGCGGGGTGCGGGCCGGGGAATAGGCCTCTTGGCCGGGGTGAATATGTTGGAACGCGGCGCGCATAAATAGAAGCGGCTGGAGGTACCGGGGGCGAAGCCCGCCCCGGCCCGGAGGCCGAGTTAAAAAAAATAATAATCCCCGTTCAGTCTCAATGGCAGGGTGCGGGCCGGCCCGGCGGCGATTGCGGCGGGCAGCAGGCCTCTTGGACAGGTTGAGAGATAAAAAAAAAAATAATTCCCATGCAGTCTCATTGGCGGGGTGCGGGCCGGGGAACAGGCCTCTTGGCCGGGGTGAATATGTTGGAACGCGGCGCGCGTAAATAGAAGCGGCTGGAGGTACCGGGGGCGAAGCCCGCCCCGGCCCGGAGGCCGAGTTAAAAAAAATAATAATCCCCGTTCAGTCTCAATGGCGGGGTGCGGGCCGGCCCGGCGGCGAGTGCGGCGGGCAGCAGGCCTCTTGGACAGGTTGAGAGATAAAAAAATAATAATTCCCATGCAGTCTCAATGGCGGGGTGCGGGCCGGGGAATAGGCCTCTTGGCCGGGGTGAATATGTTGGAACGCGGCGCGCGTAAATAGAAGCGGCTGGAGGTACCGGGGGCGAAGCCCGCCCCGGCCCGGAGGCCGAGTTAAAAAAAATAATAATCCCCGTTCAGTCTCAATGGCGGGGTGCGGGCCGGCCCGGCGGCGAGTGCGGCGGGCAGCAGGCCTCTTGGACAGGTTGAGAGATAAAAAAATAATAATTCCCGTGCAGTCTCAATGGCGGGGTGCGGGCCGGGGAATAGGCCTCTTGGCCGGGGTGAATATGTTGGAACGCGGCGCGCGTAAATAGAAGCGGCTGGAGGTACCGGGGGCGAAGCCCGCCCCGGCCCGGAGGCCGAGTTAAAAAAAATAATAATCCCCGTTCAGTCTCAATGGCGGGGTGCGGGCCGGCCCGGCGGCGAGTGCGGCGGGCAGCAGGCCTCTTGGACAGGTTGAGAGATAAAAAAATAATAATTCCCGTGCAGTCTCAATGGCGGGGTGCGGGCCGGGGAATAGGCCTCTTGGCCGGGGTGAATAGTGTTGGAACACGGCCCGCGGAAATAGTAGCGGCTGGAGGTACCGGGGGCGATGCCCGCCCCGGCCCGGCGGCCAAGTTAAAAAAATAAATAATCCCCGTTCAGTCTCAATGGCAGGGTGCGGGCCGGCCCAGCGGCGATTGCGGCGGGCAGCAGGCCTCTTGGACAGGTTGAGAGATAAAAAAATAATAATTCCCGTTCAGTCTCAATGGCAGGGTGCGGGCCGGCCCGGCGGCAATTGCGGCGGGCAGCAGGCCTCTTGGACAGGTTGAGAGATAAAAAAAAAATAATTCCCATGCAGTCTCAATGGCGGGGTGCGGGCCGGGGAATAGGCCTCTTGGCCGGGGTGAATATGTTGGAACGCGGCGCGCGTAAATAGAAGCGGCTGGAGGTACCGGGGGCGAAGCCCGCCCCGGCCCGGAGGCCGAGTTAAAAAAAATAATAATCCCCGTTCAGTCTCAATGGCGGGGTGCGGGCCGGCCCGGCGGCGAGTGCGGCGGGCAGCAGGCCTCTTGGACAGGTTGAGAGATAAAAAAATAATAATTCCCGTGCAGTCTCAATGGCGGGGTGCGGGCCGGGGAATAGGCCTCTTGGCCGGGGTGAATATGTTGGAACGCGGCGCGCGTAAATAGAAGCGGCTGGAGGTACCGGGGGCGAAGCCCGCCCCGGCCCGGAGGCCGAGTTAAAAAAAATAATAATCCCCGTTCAGTCTCAATGGCAGGGTGCGGGCCGGCCCGGCGGCGATTGCGGCGGGCAGCAGGCCTCTTGGACAGGTTGAGAGATAAAAAAATAATAATTCCCGTTCAGTCTCAATGGCAGGGTGCGGGCCGGCCCGGCGGCAATTGCGGCGGGCAGCAGGCCTCTTGGACAGGTTGAGAGATAAAAAAATAATAATTCCCATGCAGTCTCAATGGCGGGGTGCGGGCCGGGGAATAGGCCTCTTGGCCGGGGTGAATATGTTGGAACGCGGCGCGCGTAAATAGAAGCGGCTGGAGGTACCGGGGGCGAAGCCCGCCCCGGCCCGGAGGCCGAGTTAAAAAAAATAATAATCCCCGTTCAGTCTCAATGGCGGGGTGCGGGCCGGCCCGGCGGCGAGTGCGGCGGGCAGCAGGCCTCTTGGACAGGTTGAGAGATAAAAAAATAATAATTCCCGTGCAGTCTCAATGGCGGGGTGCGGGCCGGGGAATAGGCCTCTTGGCCGGGGTGAATATGTTGGAACGCGGCGCGCGTAAATAGAAGCGGCTGGAGGTACCGGGGGCGAAGCCCGCCCCGGCCCGGAGGCCGAGTTAAAAAAAATAATAATCCCCGTTCAGTCTCAATGGCGGGGTGCGGGCCGGCCCGGCGGCGATTGCGGCGGGCAGCAGGCCTCTTGGACAGGTTGAGAGATAAAAAAATAATAATTCCCGTGCAGTCTCAATGGCGGGGTGCGGGCCGGGGAATAGGCCTCTTGGCCGGGGTGAATAGTGTTGGAACACGGCCCGCGGAAATAGTAGCGGCTGGAGGTACCGGGGGCGATGCCCGCCCCGGCCCGGCGGCCAAGTTAAAAAAATAAATAATCCCCGTTCAGTCTCAATGGCAGGGTGCGGGCCGGCCCAGCGGCGATTGCGGCGGGCAGCAGGCCTCTTGGACAGGTTGAGAGATAAAAAAATAATAATTCCCGTTCAGTCTCAATGGCAGGGTGCGGGCCGGCCCGGCGGCAATTGCGGCGGCCAGCAGGCCTCTTGGACAGGTTGAGAGATAAAAAAATAATAATTCCCATGCAGTCTCAATGGCGGGGTGCGGGCCGGGGAATAGGCCTCTTGGCCGGGGTGAATATGTTGGAACGCGGCGCGCGTAAATAGAAGCGGCTGGAGGTACCGGGGGCGAAGCCCGCCCCGGCCCGGAGGCGAGTTAAAAAAAATAATAATCCCTGTTCAGTCTCAATGGCGGGGTGCGGGCCGGCCCGGCGGCGAGTGCGGCGGGCAGCAGGCCTCTTGGACAGGTTGAGAGATAAAAAAATAATAATTCCCGTGCAGTCTCAATGGCGGGGTGCGGGCCGGGGAATAGGCCTCTTGGCCGGGGTGAATATGTTGGAACGCGGCGCGCGTAAATAGAAGCGGCTGGAGGTACCGGGGGCGAAGCCCGCCCCGGCCCGGAGGCCGAGTTAAAAAAAATAATAATCCCCGTTCAGTCTCAATGGCGGGGTGCGGGCCGGCCCGGCGGCGATTGCGGCGGGCAGCAGGCCTCTTGGACAGGTTGAGAGATAAAAAAATAATAATTCCCGTGCAGTCTCAATGGCGGGGTGCGGGCCGGGGAATAGGCCTCTTGGCCGGGGTGAATAGTGTTGGAACACGGCCCGCGGAAATAGTAGCGGCTGGAGGTACCGGGGGCGATGCCCGCCCCGGGCCGGCGGCCAAGTTAAAAAAATAAATAATCCCGTTCAGTCTCAATGGCAGGGTGCGGGCCGGCCCGGCGGCGATTGCGGCGGGCAGCAGGCCTCTTGGACAGGTTGAGAGATAAAAAAAAATAATTCCCATGCAGTCTCATTGGCGGGGTGCGGGCCGGGGAATAGGCCTCTTGGCCGGGGTGAATATGTTGGAACGCGGCGTGCGTAAATAGAAGCGGCTCGAGGTACCGGGGGCGAAGCCCGCCCCGGCCCGGAGGCCGAGTTAAAAAAAATAATAATCCCCGTTCAGTCTCAATGGCGGGGTGCGGGCCGGCCCGGCGGCGAGTGCGGCGGGCAGCAGGCCTCTTGGACAGGTTGAGAGATAAAAAAATAATAATTCCGGTGCAGTCTCAATGGCGGGGTGCGGGCCGGGGAATAGGCCTCTTGGCCGGGGTGAATATGTTGGAACGCGGCGCGCGTAAATAGAAGCGGCTGGAGGTACCGGGGGCGAAGCCCGCCCCGGCCCGGAGGCCGAGTTAAAAAAAATAATAATCCCCGTTCAGTCTCAATGGCGGGGTGCGGGCCGGCCCGGCGGCGAGTGCGGCGGGCAGCAGGCCTCTTGGACAGGTTGAGAGATAAAAAAATAATAATTCCCCAATGGCGGGGTGCGGGCCGGGGAATAGGCCTCTTGGCCGGGGTGAATATGTTGGAACGCGGCGCGCGTAAATAGAAGCGGCTGGAGGTACCGGGGGCGAAGCCCGCCCCGGCCCGGAGGCCGAGTTAAAAAAAATAATAATCCCCGTTCAGTCTCAATGGCGGGGTGCGGGCCGGCCCGGCGGCGAGTGCGGCGGGCAGCAGGCCTCTTGGACAGGTTGAGAGATAAAAAAATAATAATTCCCGTGCAGTCTCAATGGCGGGGTGCGGGCCGGGGAATAGGCCTCTTGGCCGGGGTGAATATGTTGGAACGCGGCGCGCGTAAATAGAAGCGGCTGGAGGTACCGGGGGCGAAGCCCGCCCCGGCCCGGAGGCCGAGTTAAAAAAAATAATAATCCCCGTTCAGTCTCAATGGCAGGGTGCGGGCCGGCCCGGCGGCGATTGCGGCGGGCAGCAGGCCTCTTGGACAGGTTGAGAGATAAAAAAAATAATAATTCCCGTTCAGTCTCAATGGCAGGGTGCGGGCCGGCCCGGCGGCAATTGCGGCGGGCAGCAGGCCTCTTGGACAGGTTGAGAGATAAAAAAATAATAATTCCCATGCAGTCTCAATGGCGGGGTGCGGGCCGGGGAATAGGCCTCTTGGCCGGGGTGAATATGTTGGAACGCGGCGCGCGTAAATAGAAGCGGCTGGAGGTACCGGGGGCGAAGCCCGCCCCGGCCCGGAGGCCGAGTTAAAAAAAATAATAATCCCCGTTCAGTCTCAATGGCGGGGTGCGGGCCGGCCCGGCGGCGAGTGCGGCGGGCAGCAGGCCTCTTGGACAGGTTGAGAGATAAAAAAATAATAATTCCCGTGCAGTCTCAATGGCGGGGTGCGGGCCGGGGAATAGGCCTCTTGGCCGGGGTGAATATGTTGGAACGCGGCGCGCGTAAATAGAAGCGGCTGGAGGTACCGGGGGCGAAGCCCGCCCCGGCCCGGAGGCCGAGTTAAAAAAAATAATAATCCCCGTTCAGTCTCAATGGCGGGGTGCGGGCCGGCCCGGCGGCGATTGCGGCGGGCAGCAGGCCTCTTGGACAGGTTGAGAGATAAAAAAATAATAATTCCCGTGCAGTCTCAATGGCGGGGTGGGGGCCGGGGAATAGGCCTCTTGGCCGGGGTGAATAGTGTTGGAACACGGCCCGCGGAAATAGTAGCGGCTGGAGGTACCGGGGGCGATGCCCGCCCCGGCCCGGCGGCCAAGTTAAAAAAATAAATAATCCCCGTTCAGTCTCAATGGCAGGGTGCGGGCCGGCCCAGCGGCGATTGCGGCGGGCAGCAGGCCTCTTGGACAGGTTGAGAGATAAAAAAATAATAATTCCCGTTCAGTCTCAATGGCAGGGTGCGGGCCGGCCCGGCGGCAATTGCGGCGGCCAGCAGGCCTCTTGGACAGGTTGAGAGATAAAAAAATAATAATTCCCATGCAGTCTCAATGGCGGGGTGCGGGCCGGGGAATAGGCCTCTTGGCCGGGGTGAATATGTTGGAACGCGGCGCGCGTAAATAGAAGCGGCTGGAGGTACCGGGGGCGAAGCCCGCCCCGGCCCGGAGGCGAGTTAAAAAAAATAATAATCCCCGTTCAGTCTCAATGGCGGGGTGCGGGCCGGCCCGGCGGCGAGTGCGGCGGGCAGCAGGCCTCTTGGACAGGTTGAGAGATAAAAAAATAATAATTCCCGTGCAGTCTCAATGGCGGGGTGCGGGCCGGGGAATAGGCCTCTTGGCCGGGGTGAATATGTTGGAACGCGGCGCGCGTAAATAGAAGCGGCTGGAGGTACCGGGGGCGAAGCCCGCCCCGGCCCGGAGGCCGAGTTAAAAAAAATAATAATCCCCGTTCAGTCTCAATGGCGGGGTGCGGGCCGGCCCGGCGGCGATTGCGGCGGGCAGCAGGCCTCTTGGACAGGTTGAGAGATAAAAAAATAATAATTCCCATGTAGTCTCAATGGCGGGGTGCGGGCCGGGGAATAGGCCTCTTGGCCGGGGTGAATATGTTGGAACGCGGCGCGCGTAAATAGAAGCGGCTGGAGGTACCGGGGGCGAAGCCCGCCCCGGCCCGGAGGCCGAGTTAAAAAAAATAATAATCCCCGTTCAGTCTCAATGGCGGGGTGCGGGCCGGCCCGGCGGCGATTGCGGCGGGCAGCAGGCCTCTTGGACAGGTTGAGAGATAAAAAAATAATAATTCCCATGCAGTCTCAATGGCGGGGTGCGGGCCGGGGAATAGGCCTCTTGGCCGGGGTGAATATGTTGGAACGCGGCGCGCGTAAATAGAAGCGGCTGGAGGTACCGGGGGCGAAGCCCGCCCCGGCCCGGAGGCCGAGTTAAAAAAAATAATAATCCCCGTTCAGTCTCAATGGCGGGGTGCGGGCCGGCCCGGCGGCGAGTGCGGCGGGCAGCAGGCCTCTTGGACAGGTTGAGAGATAAAAAAATAATAATTCCCGTGCAGTCTCAATGGCGGGGTGCGGGCCGGGGAATAGGCCTCTTGGCCGGGGTGAATATGTTGGAACGCAGCGCGCGTAAATAGAAGCGGCTGGAGGTACCGGGGGCGAAGCCCGCCCCGGTCCGGAGGCCGAGTTAAAAAAAATAATAATCCCCGTTCAGTCTCAATGGCAGGGTGCGGGCCGGCCCGGCGGCGATTGCGGCGGGCAGCAGGCCTCTTGGACAGGTTGAGAGATAAAAAAATAATAATTCCCATGCAGTCTCAATGGCGGGGTGCGGGCCGGGGAATAGGCCTCTTGGCCGGGGTGAATAGTGTTGGAACACGGCCCGCGGAAATAGTAGCGGCTGGAGGTACCGGGGGCGATGCCCGCCCCGGGCCGGCGGCCAAGTTAAAAAAATAAATAATCCCGTTCAGTCTCAATGGCAGGGTGCGGGCCGGCCCGGCGGCGAGTGCGGCGGGCAGCAGGCCTCTTGGACAGGTTGAGAGATAAAAAAATAATAATTCCCGTTCAGTCTCAATGGCAGGGTGCGGGCCGGCCCGGCGGCGATTGCGGCGGGCAGCAGGCCTCTTGGACAGGTTGAGAGATAAAAAAATAATAATTCCCATGCAGTCTCAATGGCGGGGTGCGGGCCGGGGAATAGGCCTCTTGGCCGGGGTGAATATGTTGGAACGCGGGGCGCGTAAATAGAAGCGGCTGGAGGTACCGGGGGCGAAGCCCGCCCCGGCCCGGAGGCCGAGTTAAAAAAAATAATAATCCCCGTTCAGTCTCAATGGCGGGGTGCGGGCCGGCCCGGCGGCGAGTGCGGCGGGCAGCAGGCCTCTTGGACAGGTTGAGAGATAAAAAAATAATAATTCCCGTGCAGTCTCAATGGCGGGGTGCGGGCCGGGGAATAGGCCTCTTGGCCTGGGTGAATATGTTGGAACGCGGCGCGCGTAAATAGAAGCGGCTGGAGGTACCGGGGGCGAAGCCCGCCCCTGCCCGGAGGCCGAGTTAAAAAAAATAATAATCCCCGTTCAGTCTCAATGGCGGGGTGCGGGCCGGCCCGGCGGCGAGTGCGGCGGGCAGCAGGCCTCTTGGACAGGTTGAGAGATAAAAAAATAATAATTCCCGTGCAGTCTCAATGGCGGGGTGCGGGCCGGGGAATAGGCCTCTTGGCCGGGGTGAATAGTGTTGGAACACGGCCCGCGGAAATAGTAGCGGCTGGAGGTACCGGGGGCGATGCCCGCCCCGGCCCGGCGGCCAAGTTAAAAAAATAAATAATCCCGTTCAGTCTCAATGGCAGGGTGCGGGCCGGCCCGGCGGCGATTGCGGCGGGCAGCAGGCCTCTTGGACAGGTTGAGAGATAAAAAAAAAATAATTCCCATGCAGTCTCAATGGCGGGGTGCGGGCCGGGGAATAGGCCTCTTGGCCAGGGTGAATATGTTGGAGCGCGGCGCGCGTAAATAGAAGCGGCTGGAGGTACCGGGGGCGAAGCCCGCCCCGGCCCGGAGGCCGAGTTACAAAAAAAAAATAATCCCCGTTCAGTCTCAATGGCGGGGTGCGGGCCGGCCCGGCGGCGAGTGCGGCGGGCAGCAGGCCTCTTGGACAGGTTGAGAGATAAAAAAATAATAATTCCCGTGCAGTCTCAATGGCGGGGTGCGGGCCGGGGAATAGGCCTCTTGGCCAGGGTGAATATGTTGGAGCGCGGCGCGCGTAAATAGAAGCGGCTGGAGGTACCGGGGGCGAAGCCCGCCCCGGCCCAGAGGCCGAGTTAAAAAAAATAATAATCCCCGTTCAGTCTCAATGGCAGGGTGCGGGCCGGCCCGGCGGCGATTGCGGCGGGCAGCAGGCCTCTTGGACAGGTTGAGAGATAAAAAAATAATAATTCCCGTTCAGTCTCAATGGCAGGGTGCGGGCCGGCCCGGCGGCAATTGCGGCGGGCAGCAGGCCTCTTGGACAGGTTGAGAGATAAAAAAATAATAATTCCCATGCAGTCTCAATGGCGGGGTGCGGGCCGGGGAATAGGCCTCTTGGCCGGGGTGAATATGTTGGAACGCGGCGCGCGTAAATAGAAGCGGCTGGAGGTACCGGGGGCGAAGCCCGCCCCGGCCCGGAGGCGAGTTAAAAAAAATAATAATCCCCGTTCAGTCTCAATGGCGGGGTGCGGGCCGGCCCGGCGGCGAGTGCGGCGGGCAGCAGGCCTCTTGGACAGGTTGAGAGATAAAAAAATAATAATTCCCGTGCAGTCTCAATGGCGGGGTGCGGGCCGGGGAATAGGCCTCTTGGCCGGGGTGAATATGTTGGAACGCGGCGCGCGTAAATAGAAGCGGCTGGAGGTACCGGGGGCGAAGCCCGCCCCGGCCCGGAGGCCGAGTTAAAAAAAATAATAATCCCCGTTCAGTCTCAATGGCGGGGTGCGGGCCGGCCCGGCGGCGATTGCGGCGGGCAGCAGGCCTCTTGGACAGGTTGAGAGATAAAAAAATAATAATTCCCGTGCAGTCTCAATGGCGGGGTGCGGGCCGGGGAATAGGCCTCTTGGCCGGGGTGAATAGTGTTGGAACACGGCCCGCGGAAATAGTAGCGGCTGGAGGTACCGGGGGCGATGCCCGCCCCGGGCCGGCGGCCAAGTTAAAAAAATAAATAATCCCGTTCAGTCTCAATGGCAGGGTGCGGGCCGGCCCGGCGGCGATTGCGGCGGGCAGCAGGCCTCTTGGACAGGTTGAGAGATAAAAAAAAAATAATTCCCATGCAGTCTCATTGGCGGGGTGCGGGCAGGGGAATAGGCCTCTTGGCCGGGGTGAATATGTTGGAACGCGGCGCGCGTAAATAGAAGCGGCTCGAGGTACCGGGGGCGAAGCCCGCCCCGGCCCGGAGGCCGAGTTAAAAAAAATAATAATCCCCGTTCAGTCTCAATGGCGGGGTGCGGGCCGGCCCGGCGGCGAGTGCAGCGGGCAGCAGGCCTCTTGGACAGGTTGAGAGATAAAAAAATAATAATTCCCGTGCAGTCTCAATGGCGGGGTGCGGGCCGGGGAATAGGCCTCTTGGCCGGGGTGAATATGTTGGAACGCGGCGCGCGTAAATAGAAGCGGCTGGAGGTACCGGGGGCGAAGCCCGCCCCGGCCCGGAGGCCGAGTTAAAAAAAATAATAATCCTCGTTCAGTCTCAATGGCGGGGTGCGGGCCGGCCCGGCGGCGATTGCGGCGGGCAGCAGGCCTCTTGGACAGGTTGAGAGATAAAAAAATAATAATTCCCGTGCAGTCTCAATGGCGGGGTGCGGGCCGGGGAATAGGCCTCTTGGCCGGGGTGAATAGTGTTGGAACACGGCCCGCGGAAATAGTAGCGGCTGGAGGTACCGGGGGCGATGCCCGCCCCGGCCCGGCGGCCAAGTTAAAAAAATAAATAATCCCGTTCAGTCTCAATGGCAGGGTGCGGGCCGGCCCGGCGGCGATTGCGGCGGGCAGCAGGCCTCTTGGACAGGTTGAGAGATAAAAAAAAAATAATTCCCATGCAGTCTCATTGGCGGGGTGCGGGCCGGGGAACAGGCCTCTTGGCCGGGGTGAATATGTTGGAACGCGGCGCGCGTAAATAGAAGCGGCTGGAGGTACCGGGGGCGAAGCCCGCCCCGGCCCGGAGGCCGAGTTAAAAAAAATAATAATCCCCGTTCAGTCTCAATGGCGGGGTGCGGGCCGGCCCGGCGGCGAGTGCGGCGGGCAGCAGGCCTCTTGGACAGGTTGAGAGATAAAAAAATAATAATTCCGGTGCAGTCTCAATGGCGGGGTGCGGGCCGGGGAATAGGCCTCTTGGCCGGGGTGAATATGTTGGAACGCGGCGCGCGTAAATAGAAGCGGCTGGAGGTACCGGGGGCGAAGCCCGCCCCGGCCCGGAGGCCGAGTTAAAAAAAATAATAATCCCCGTTCAGTCTCAATGGCGGGGTGCGGGCCGGCCCGGCGGCGATTGCGGCGGGCAGCAGGCCTCTTGGACAGGTTGAGAGATAAAAAAATAATAATTCCCATGCAGTCTCAATGGCGGGGTGCGGGCCGGGGAATAGGCCTCTTGGCCGGGGTGAATATGTTGGAACGCGGCGCGCGTAAATAGAAGCGGCTGGAGGTACCGGGGGCGAAGCCCACCCCGGCCCGGAGGCCGAGTTAAAAAAAATAATAATCCCCGTTCAGTCTCAATGGCGGGGTGCGGGCCGGCCCGGCGGCGAGTGCGGCGGGCAGCAGGCCTCTTGGACAGGTTGAGAGATAAAAAAATAATAATTCCCGTGCAGTCTCAATGGCGGGGTGCGGGCCGGGGAATAGGCCTCTTGGCCGGGGTGAATATGTTGGAACGCGGCGCGCGTAAATAGAAGCGGCTGGAGGTACCGGGGGCGAAGCCCACCCCGGCCCGGAGGCCGAGTTAAAAAAAATAATAATCCCCGTTCAGTCTCAATGGCGGGGTGCGGGCCGGCCCGGCGGCGAGTGCGGCGGGCAGCAGGCCTCTTGGACAGGTTGAGAGATAAAAAAATAATAATTCCCGTGCAGTCTCAATGGCGGGGTGCGGGCCGGGGAATAGGCCTCTTGGCCGGGGTGAATATGTTGGAACGCGGCGCGCGTAAATAGAAGCGGCTGGAGGTACCGGGGGCGAAGCCCGCCCCGGCCCGGAGGCCGAGTTAAAAAAAATAATAATCCCCGTTCAGTCTCAATGGCGGGGTGCGGGCCGGCCCGGCGGCGATTGCGGCGGGCAGCAGGCCTCTTGGACAGGTTGAGAGATAAAAAAATAATAATTCCTGTGCAGTCTCAATGGCGGGGTGCGGGCCGGGGAATAGGCCTCTTGGCCGGGGTGAATATGTTGGAACGCGGCGCGCGTAAATAGAAGCGGCTGGAGGTACCGGGGGCGAAGCCCGCCCCGGCCCGGAGGCCGAGTTAAAAAAAATAATAATCCCCGTTCAGTCTCAATGGCAGGGTGCGGGCCGGCCCGGCGGCGATTGCGGCGGGCAGCAGGCCTCTTGGACAGGTTGAGAGATAAAAAAAAAAAAAATTCCCATGCAGTCTCATTGGCGGGGTGCGGGCCGGGGAACAGGCCTCTTGGCCGGGGTGAATATGTTGGAACGCGGCGCGCGTAAATAGAAGCGGCTGGAGGTACCGGGGGCGAAGCCCGCCCCGGCCCGGAGGCCGAGTTAAAAAAAATAATAATCCCCGTTCAGTCTCAATGGCGGGGTGCGGGCCGGCCCGGCGGCGAGTGCGGCGGGCAGCAGGCCTCTTGGACAGGTTGAGAGATAAAAAAATAATAATTCCGGTGCAGTCTCAATGGCGGGGTGCGGGCCGGGGAATAGGCCTCTTGGCCGGGGTGAATATGTTGGAACGCGGCGCGCGTAAATAGAAGCGGCTGGAGGTACCGGGGGCGAAGCCCGCCCCGGCCCGGAGGCCGAGTTAAAAAAAATAATAATCCCCGTTCAGTCTCAATGGCGGGGTGCGGGCCGGCCCGGCGGCGAGTGCGGTGGGCAGCAGGCCTCTTGGACAGGTTGAGAGATAAAAAAATAATAATTCCCGTGCAGTCTCAATGGCGGGGTGCGGGCCGGGGAATAGGCCTCTTGGCCGGGGTGAATAGTGTTGGAACACGGCCCGCGGAAATAGTAGCGGCTGGAGGTACCGGGGGCGATGCCCGCCCCGGCCCGGCGGCCAAGTTAAAAAAATAAATAATCCCGTTCAGTCTCAATGGCAGGGTGCGGGCCGGCCCGGCGGCGATTGCGGCGGGCAGCAGGCCTCTTGGACAGGTTGAGAGATAAAAAAAAAATAATTCCCATGCAGTCTCAATGGCGGGGTGCGGGCCGGGGAATAGGCCTCTTGGCCGGGGTGAATATGTTGGAACGCGGCGCGCGTAAATAGAAGCGGCTGGAGGTACCGGGGGCGAAGCCCGCCCCGGCCCGGAGGCCGAGTTAAAAAAAATAATAATCCCTGTTTCAGTCTCAATGGCGGGGTGCGGGCCGGCCCGGCGGCGAGTGCGGCGGGCAGCAGGCCTCTTGGACAGGTTGAGAGATAAAAAAATAATAATTCCCGTGCAGTCTCAATGGCGGGGTGCGGGCCGGGGAATAGGCCTCTTGGCCGGGGTGAATATGTTGGAACGCGGCGCGCGTAAATAGAAGCGGCTGGAGGTACCGGGGGCGAAGCCCGCCCCGGCCCGGAGGCCGAGTTAAAAAAAATAATAATCCCCGTTCAGTCTCAATGGCAGGGTGCGGGCCGGCCCGGCGGCGATTGCGGCGGGCAGCAGGCCTCTTGGACAGGTTGAGAGATAAAAAAATAATAATTCCCGTTCAGTCTCAATGGCAGGGTGCGGGCCGGCCCGGCGGCAATTGCGGCGGGCAGCAGGCCTCTTGGACAGGTTGAGAGATTAAAAAAATAATAATTCCCATGCAGTCTCAAATGGCGGGGTGCGGGCCGGGGAATAGGCCTCTTGGCCGGGGTGAATATGTTGGAACGCGGCGCGCGTAAATAGAAGCGGCTGGAGGTACCGGGGGCGAAGCCCGCCCCGGCCCGGAGGCCGAGTTAAAAAAAATAATAATCCCCGTTCAGTCTCAATGGCAGGGTGCGGGCCGGCCCGGCGGCGAGTGCGGCGGGCAGCAGGCCTCTTGGACAGGTTGAGAGATAAAAAAATAATAATTCCCGTGCAGTCTCAATGGCGGGGTGCGGGCCGGGGAATAGGCCTCTTGGCCGGGGTGAATATGTTGGAACGCGGCGCGCGTAAATAGAAGCGGCTGGAGGTACCGGGGGCGAAGCCCGCCCCGGCCCGGAGGCCGAGTTAAAAAAAATAATAATCCCCGTTCAGTCTCAATGGCGGGGTGCGGGCCGGCCCGGCGGCGATTGCGGCGGGCAGCAGGCCTCTTGGACAGGTTGAGAGATAAAAAAATAATAATTCCCATGCAGTCTCAATGGCGGGGTGCGGGCCGGGGAATAGGCCTCTTGGCCGGGGTGAATATGTTGGAACGCGGCGCGCGTAAATAGAAGCGGCTGGAGGTACCGGGGGCGAAGCCCGCCCCGGCCCGGAGGCCGAGTTAAAAAAAATAATAATCCCCGTTCAGTCTCAATGGCGGGGTGCGGGCCGGCCCGGCGGCGATTGCGGCGGGCAGCAGGCCTCTTGGACAGGTTGAGAGATAAAAAAATAATAATTCCCATGCAGTCTCATTGGCGGGGTGCGGGCCGGGGAACAGGCCTCTTGGCCGGGGTGAATATGTTGGAACGCGGCGCGCGTAAATAGAAGCGGCTGGAGGTACCGGGGGCGAAGCCCGCCCCGGCCCGGAGGCCGAGTTAAAAAAAATAATAATCCCCGTTCAGTCTCAATGGCGGGGTGCGGGCCGGCCCGGCGGCGAGTGCGGCGGGCAGCAGGCCTCTTGGACAGGTTGAGAGATAAAAAAATAATAATTCCCGTGCAGTCTCAATGGCGGGGTGCGGGCCGGGGAATAGGCCTCTTGGCCGGGGTGAATATGTTGGAACGCGGCGCGCGTAAATAGAAGCGGCTGGAGGTACCGGGGGCGAAGCCCGCCCCGGCCCGGAGGCCGAGTTAAAAAAAATAATAATCCCCGTTCAGTCTCAATGGCGGGGTGCGGGCCGGCCCGGCGGCGAGTGCGGTGGGCAGCAGGCCTCTTGGACAGGTTGAGAGATAAAAAAATAATAATTCCCATGCAGTCTCAATGGCGGGGTGCGGGCCGGGGAATAGGCCTCTTGGCCGGGGTGAATAGTGTTGGAACACGGCCCGCGGAAATAGTAGCGGCTGGAGGTACCGGGGGCGATGCCCGCCCCGGCCCGGCGGCCAAGTTAAAAAAATAAATAATCCCGTTCAGTCTCAATGGCAGGGTGCGGGCCGGCCCGGCGGCGATTGCGGCGGGCAGCAGGCCTCTTGGACAGGTTGAGAGATAAAAAAATAATAATTCCCATGCAGTCTCAATGGCGGGGTGCGGGCCGGGGAATAGGCCTCTTGGCCGGGGTGAATATGTTGCAACGCGGCGCGCGTAAATAGAAGCGGCTGGAGGTACCGGGGGCGAAGCCCGCCCCGGCCCGGAGGCCGAGTTAAAAAAAATAATAATCCCCGTTCAGTCTCAATGGCGGGGTGCGGGCCGGCCCGGCGGCGAGTGCGGCGGGCAGCAGGCCTCTTGGACAGGTTGAGAGATAAAAAAATAATAATTCCCGTGCAGTCTCAATGGCGGGGTGCGGGCCGGGGAATAGGCCTCTTGGCCGGGGTGAATATGTTGGAACGCGGCGCGCGTAAATAGAAGCGGCTGGAGGTAGCGGGGGCGAAGCCCGCCCCGGCCCGGAGGCCGAGTTAAAAAAAATAATAATCCCGTTCAGTCTCAATGGCGGGGTGCGGGCCGGCCCGGCGGCGAGTGCGGCGGGCAGCAGGCCTCTTGGACAGGTTGAGAGATAAAAAAATAATAATTCCCGTGCAGTCTCAATGGCGGGGTGCGGGCCGGGGAATAGGCCTCTTGGCCGGGGTGAATAGTGTTGGAACACGGCCCGCGGAAATAGTAGCGGCTGGAGGTACCGGGGGCGATGCCCGCCCCGGCCCGGCGGCCAAGTTAAAAAAATAAATAATCCCCGTTCAGTCTCAATGGCAGGGTGCGGGCCGGCCCAGCGGCGATTGCGGCGGGCAGGAGGCCTCTTGGACAGGTTGAGAGATAAAAAAATAATAATTCCCGTTCAGTCTCAATGGCAGGGTGCGGGCCGGCCCGGCGGCAATTGCGGCGGGCAGCAGGCCTCTTGGACAGGTTGAGAGATAAAAAAATAATAATTCCCATGCAGTCTCAATGGCGGGGTGCGGGCCGGGGAATAGGCCTCTTGGCCGGGGTGAATATGTTGGAACGCGGCGCGCGTAAATAGAAGCGGCTGGAGGTACCGGGGGCGAAGCCCGCCCCGGCCCGGAGGCCGAGTTAAAAAAAATAATAATCCCCGTTCAGTCTCAATGGCGGGGTGCGGGCCGGCCCGGCGGCGAGTGCGGCGGGCAGCAGGCCTCTTGGACAGGTTGAGAGATAAAAAAATAATAATTCCCGTGCAGTCTCAATGGCGGGGTGCGGGCCGGGGAATAGGCCTCTTGGCCGGGGTGAATATGTTGGAACGCGGCGCGCGTAAATAGAAGCGGCTGGAGGTAGCGGGGGCGAAGCCCGCCCCGGCCCGGAGGCCGAGTTAAAAAAAATAATAATCCCCGTTCAGTCTCAATGGCGGGGTGCGGGCCGGCCCGGCGGCGAGTGCGGCGGGCAGCAGGCCTCTTGGACAGGTTGAGAGATAAAAAAATAATAATTCCCGTGCAGTCTCAATGGCGGGGTGCGGGCCGGGGAATAGGCCTCTTGGCCGGGGTGAATAGTGTTGGAACACGGCCCGCGGAAATAGTAGCGGCTGGAGGTACCGGGGGCGATGCCCGCCCCGGCCCGGCGGCCAAGTTAAAAAAATAAATAATCCCCGTTCAGTCTCAATGGCAGGGTGCGGGCCGGCCCAGCGGCGATTGCGGCGGGCAGCAGGCCTCTTGGACAGGTTGAGAGATAAAAAAATAATAATTCCCGTTCAGTCTCAATGGCAGGGTGCGGGCCGGCCCGGCGGCAATTGCGGCGGGCAGCAGGCCTCTTGGACAGGTTGAGAGATAAAAAAATAATAATTCCCATGCAGTCTCAATGGCGGGGTGCGGGCCGGGGAATAGGCCTCTTGGCCGGGGTGAATATGTTGGAACGCGGCGCGCGTAAATAGAAGCAGCTGGAGGTACCGGGGGCGAAGCCCGCCCCGGCCCGGAGGCCGAGTTAAAAAAAATAATAATCCCCGTTCAGTCTCAATGGCGGGGTGCGGGCCGGCCCGGCGGCGAGTGCGGCGGGCAGCAGGCCTCTTGGACAGGTTGAGAGATAAAAAAATAATAATTCCCGTGCAGTCTCAATGGCGGGGTGCGGGCCGGGGAATAGGCCTCTTGGCCGGGGTGAATATGTTGGAACGCGGCGCGCGTAAATAGAAGCGGCTGGAGGTACCGGGGGCGAAGCCCGCCCCGGCCCGGAGGCCGAGTTAAAAAAAATAATAATCCCGTTCAGTCTCAATGGCGGGGTGCGGGCCGGCCCGGCGGCGATTGCGGCGGGCAGCAGGCCTCTTGGACAGGTTGAGAGATAAAAAAATAATAATTCCCGTGCAGTCTCAATGGCGGGGTGCGGGCCGGGGAATAGGCCTCTTGGCCGGGGTGAATAGTGTTGGAACACGGCCCGCGGAAATAGTAGCGGCTGGAGGTACCGGGGGCGATGCCCGCCCCGGCCCGGCGGCCAAGTTAAAAAAATAAATAATCCCGTTCAGTCTCAATGGCAGGGTGCGGGCCGGCCCGGCGGCGATTGCGGCGGGCAGCAGGCCTCTTGGACAGGTTGAGAGATAAAAAAAAAAATAATTCCCATGCAGTCTCATTGGCGGGGTGCGGGCCGGGGAACAGGCCTCTTGGCCGGGGTGAATATGTTGGAACGCGGCGCGCGTAAATAGAAGCGGCTGGAGGTACCGGGGGCGAAGCCCGCCCCGGCCCGGAGGCCGAGTTAAAAAAAAATAATCCCCGTTCAGTCTCAATGGCGGGGTGCGGGCCGGCCCGGCGGCGAGTGCGGCGGGCAGCAGGCCTCTTGGACAGGTTGAGAGATAAAAAAATAATAATTCCGGTGCAGTCTCAATGGCGGGGTGCGGGCCGGGGAATAGGCCTCTTGGCCGGGGTGAATATGTTGGAACGCGGCGTGCGTAAATAGAAGCGGCTGGAGGTACCGGGGGCGAAGCCCGCCCCGGCCCGGAGGCCGAGTTAAAAAAAATAATAATCCCCGTTCAGTCTCAATGGCGGGGTGCGGGCCGGCCCGGCGGCGAGTGCGGTGGGCAGCAGGCCTCTTGGACAGGTTGAGTGATAAAAAAATAATAATTCCCGTGCAGTCTCAATGGCGGGGTGCGGGCCGGGGAATAGGCCTCTTGGCCGGGGTGAATAGTGTTGGAACACGGCCCGCGGAAATAGTAGCGGCTGGAGGTACCGGGGGCGATGCCCGCCCCGGCCCGGCGGCCAAGTTAAAAAAATAAATAATCCCGTTCAGTCTCAATGGCAGGGTGCGGGCCGGCCCGGCGGCGATTGCGGCGGGCAGCAGGCCTCTTGGACAGGTTGAGAGATAAAAAAAAAATAATTCCCATGCAGTCTCAATGGCGGGGTGCGGGCCGGGGAATAGGCCTCTTGGCCGGGGTGAATATGTTGGAACGCGGCGCGCGTAAATAGAAGCGGCTGGAGGTACCGGGGGCGAAGCCCGCCCCGGCCCGGAGGCCGAGTTAAAAAAAATAATAATCCCCGTTCAGTCTCAATGGCGGGGTGCGGGCCGGCCCGGCGGCGAGTGCGGCGGGCAGCAGGCCTCTTGGACAGGTTGAGAGATAAAAAAATAATAATTCCCGTGCAGTCTCAATGGCGGGGTGCGGGCCGGGGAATAGGCCTCTTGGCCGGGGTGAATATGTTGGAACGCGGCGCGCGTAAATAGAAGCGGCTGGAGGTACCGGGGGCGAAGCCCGCCCCGGCCCGGAGGCCGAGTTAAAAAAAATAATAATCCCCGTTCAGTCTCAATGGCAGGGTGCGGGCCGGCCCGGCGGCGATTGCGGCGGGCAGCAGGCCTCTTGGACAGGTTGAGAGATAAAAAAATAATAATTCCCGTTCAGTCTCAATGGCAGGGTGCGGGCCGGCCCGGCGGCAATTGCGGCGGGCAGCAGGCCTCTTGGACAGGTTGAGAGATAAAAAAATAATAATTCCCATGCAGTCTCAATGGCGGGGTGCGGGCCGGGGAATAGGCCTCTTGGCCGGGGTGAATATGTTGGAACGCGGCGCGCGTAAATAGAAGCGGCTGGAGGTACCGGGGGCGAAGCCCGCCCCGGCCCGGAGGCCGAGTTAAAAAAAATAATAATCCCCGTTCAGTCTCAATGGCGGGGTGCGGGCCGGCCCGGCGGCGAGTGCGGCGGGCAGCAGGCCTCTTGGACAGGTTGAGAGATAAAAAAATAATAATTCCCGTGCAGTCTCAATGGCGGGGTGCGGGCCGGGGAATAGGCCTCTTGGCCGGGGTGAATATGTTGGAACGCGGCGCGCGTAAATAGAAGCGGCTGGAGGTACCGGGGGCGAAGCCCGCCCCGGCCCGGAGGCCGAGTTAAAAAAAATAATAATCCCCGTTCAGTCTCAATGGCGGGGTGCGGGCCGGCCCGGCGGCGATTGCGGCGGGCAGCAGGCCTCTTGGACAGGTTGAGAGATAAAAAAATAATAATTCCCGTGCAGTCTCAATGGCGGGGTGCGGGCCGGGGAATAGGCCTCTTGGCCGGGGTGAATAGTGTTGGAACACGGCCCGCGGAAATAGTAGCGGCTGGAGGTACCGGGGGCGATGCCCGCCCCGGCCCGGCGGCCAAGTTAAAAAAATAAATAATCCCCGTTCAATCTCAATGGCAGGGTGCGGGCCGGCCCAGCGGCGATTGCGGCGGGCAGCAGGCCTCTTGGACAGGTTGAGAGATAAAAAAATAATAATTCCCGTTCAGTCTCAATGGCAGGGTGCGGGCCGGCCCGGCGGCAATTGCGGCGGCCAGCAGGCCTCTTGGACAGGTTGAGAGATAAAAAAATAATAATTCCCATGCAGTCTCAATGGCGGGGTGCGGGCCGGGGAATAGGCCTCTTGGCCGGGGTGAATATGTTGGAACGCGGCGCGCGTAAATAGAAGCGGCTGGAGGTACCGGGGGCGAAGCCCGCCCCGGCCCGGAGGCGAGTTAAAAAAAATAATAATCCCCGTTCAGTCTCAATGGCGGGGTGCGGGCCGGCCCGGCGGCGAGTGCGGCGGGCAGCAGGCCTCTTGGACAGGTTGAGAGATAAAAAAATAATAATTCCCGTGCAGTCTCAATGGCGGGGTGCGGGCCGGGGAATAGGCCTCTTGGCCGGGGTGAATATGTTGGAACGCGGCGCGCGTAAATAGAAGCGGCTGGAGGTACCGGGGGCGAAGCCCGCCCCGGCCCGGAGGCCGAGTTAAAAAAAATAATAATCCCCGTTCAGTCTCAATGGCGGGGTGCGGGCCGGCCCGGCAGCGATTGCGGCGGGCAGCAGGCCTCTTGGACAGGTTGAGAGATAAAAAAATAATAATTCCCGTGCAGTCTCAATGGCGGGGTGCGGGCCGGGGAATAGGCCTCTTGGCCGGGGTGAATAGTGTTGGAACACGGCCCGCGGAAATAGTAGCGGCTGGAGGTACCGGGGGCGATGCCCGCCCCGGGCCGGCGGCCAAGTTAAAAAAATAAATAATCCCGTTCAGTCTCAATGGCAGGGTGCGGGCCGGCCCGGCGGCGATTGCGGCGGGCAGCAGGCCTCTTGGACAGGTTGAGAGATAAAAAAAAAATAATTCCCATGCAGTCTCATTGGCGGGGTGCGGGCCGGGGAATAGGCCTCTTGGCCGGGGTGAATATGTTGGAACGCGGCGCGCGTAAATAGAAGCGGCTCGAGGTACCGGGGGCGAAGCCCGCCCCGGCCCGGAGGCCGAGTTAAAAAAAATAATAATCCCCATTCAGTCTCAATGGCGGGGTGCGGGCCGGCCCGGCGGCGAGTGCGGCGGGCAGCAGGCCTCTTGGACAGGTTGAGAGATAAAAAAATAATAATTCCCGTGCAGTCTCAATGGCGGGGTGCGGGCCGGCCCGGCGGCGAGTGCGGCGGGCAGCAGGCCTCTTGGACAGGTTGAGAGATAAAAAAATAATAATTCCCGTGCAGTCTCAATGGCGGGGTGCGGGCCGGGGAATAGGCCTCTTGGCCGGGGTGAATATGTTGGAACGCGGCGCGCGTAAATAGAAGCGGCTGGAGGTACCGGGGGCGAAGCCCGCCCCGGCCCCGAGGCCGAGTTAAAAAAAATAATAATCCCCGTTCAGTCTCAATGGCAGGGTGCGGGCCGGCCCGGCGGCGATTGCGGCGGGCAGCAGGCCTCTTGGACAGGTTGAGAGATAAAAAAATAATAATTCCCGTTCAGTCTCAATGGCAGGGTGCGGGCCGGCCCGGCGGCAATTGCGGCGGGCAGCAGGCCTCTTGGACAGGTTGAGAGATAAAAAAATAATAATTCCCATGCAGTCTCAATGGCGGGGTGCGGGCCGGGGAATAGGCCTCTTGGCCGGGGTGAATATGTTGGAACGCGGCGCGCGTAAATAGAAGCGGCTGGAGGTACCGGGGGCGAAGCCCGCCCCGGCCCGGAGGCCGAGTTAAAAAAAATAATAATCCCCGTTCAGTCTCAATGGCGGGGTGCGGGCCGGCCCGGCGGCGAGTGCGGCGGGCAGCAGGCCTCTTGGACAGGTTGAGAGATAAAAAAATAATAATTCCCGTGCAGTCTCAATGGCGGGGTGCGGGCCGGGGAATAGGCCTCTTGGCCGGGGTGAATATGTTGGAACGCGGCGCGCGTAAATAGAAGCGGCTGGAGGTACCGGGGGCGAAGCCCGCCCCGGCCCGGAGGCCGAGTTAAAAAAAATAATAATCCCCGTTCAGTCTCAATGGCGGGGTGCGGGCCGGCCCGGCGGCGATTGCGGCGGGCAGCAGGCCTCTTGGACAGGTTGAGAGATAAAAAAATAATAATTCCCATGCAGTCTCAATGGCGGGGTGCGGGCCGGGGAATAGGCCTCTTGGCCGGGGTGAATATGTTGGAACGCGGCGCGCGTAAATAGAAGCGGCTGGAGGTACCGGGGGCGAAGCCCGCCCCGGCCCGGAGGCCGAGTTAAAAAAAATAATAATCCCCGTTCAGTCTCAATGGCGGGGTGTGGGCCGGCCCGGCGGCGATTGCGGCGGGCAGCAGGCCTCTTGGACAGGTTGAGAGATAAAAAAATAATAATTCCCATGCAGTCTCAATGGCGGGGTGCGGGCCGGGGAATAGGCCTCTTGGCCGGGGTGAATATGTTGGAACGCGGCGCGCGTAAATAGAAGCGGCTGGAGGTACCGGGGGCGAAGCCCGCCCCGGCCCGGAGGCCGAGTTAAAAAAAATAATAATCCCCGTTCAGTCTCAATGGCGGGGTGCGGGCCGGCCCGGCGGCGAGTGCGGCGGGCAGCAGGCCTCTTGGACAGGTTGAGAGATAAAAAAATAATAATTCCCGTGCAGTCTCAATGGCGGGGTGCGGGCCGGGGAATAGGCCTCTTGGCCGGGGTGAATATGTTGGAACGCAGCGCGCGTAAATAGAAGCGGCTGGAGGTACCGGGGGCGAAGCCCGCCCCGGTCCGGAGGCCGAGTTAAAAAAAATAATAATCCCCGTTCAGTCTCAATGGCAGGGTGCGGGCCGGCCCGGCGGCGATTGCGGCGGGCAGCAGGCCTCTTGGACAGGTTGAGAGATAAAAAAATAATAATTCCCATGCAGTCTCAATGGCGGGGTGCGGGCCGGGGAATAGGCCTCTTGGCCGGGGTGAATAGTGTTGGAACACGGCCCGCGGAAATAGTAGCGGCTGGAGGTACCGGGGGCGATGCCCGCCCCGGGCCGGCGGCCAAGTTAAAAAAATAAATAATCCCGTTCAGTCTCAATGGCAGGGTGCGGGCCGGCCCGGCGGCGAGTGCGGCGGGCAGCAGGCCTCTTGGACAGGTTGAGAGATAAAAAAATAATAATTCCCGTTCAGTCTCAATGGCAGGGTGCGGGCCGGCCCGGCGGCGATTGCGGCGGGCAGCAGGCCTCTTGGACAGGTTGAGAGATAAAAAAATAATAATTCCCATGCAGTCTCAATGGCGGGGTGCGGGCCGGGGAATAGGCCTCTTGGCCGGGGTGAATATGTTGGAACGCGGCGCGCGTAAATAGAAGCGGCTGGAGGTACCGGGGGCGAAGCCCGCCCCGGCCCGGAGGCCGAGTTAAAAAAAATAATAATCCCCGTTCAGTCTCAATGGCGGGGTGCGGGCCGGCCCGGCGGCGAGTGCGGCGGGCAGCAGGCCTCTTGGACAGGTTGAGAGATAAAAAAATAATAATTCCCGTGCAGTCTCAATGGCGGGGTGCGGGCCGGGGAATAGGCCTCTTGGCCTGGGTGAATATGTTGGAACGCGGCGCGCGTAAATAGAAGCGGCTGGAGGTACCGGGGGCGAAGCCCGCCCCGGCCCGGAGGCCGAGTTAAAAAAAATAATAATCCCCGTTCAGTCTCAATGGCGGGGTGCGGGCCGGCCCGGCGGCGAGTGCGGCGGGCAGCAGGCCTCTTGGACAGGTTGAGAGATAAAAAAATAATAATTCCCGTGCAGTCTCAATGGCGGGGTGCGGGCCGGGGAATAGGCCTCTTGGCCGGGGTGAATAGTGTTGGAACACGGCCCGCGGAAATAGTAGAGGCTGGAGGTACCGGGGGCGATGCCCGCCCCGGCCCGGCGGCCAAGTTAAAAAAATAAATAATCCCGTTCAGTCTCAATGGCAGGGTGCGGGCCGGCCCGGCGGCGATTGCGGCGGGCAGCAGGCCTCTTGGACAGGTTGAGAGATAAAAAAAAAATAATTCCCATGCAGTCTCAATGGCGGGGTGCGGGCCGGGGAATAGGCCTCTTGGCCGGGGTGAATATGTTGGAGCGCGGCGCGCGTAAATAGAAGCGGCTGGAGGTACCGGGGGTGAAGCCCGCCCCGGCCCGGAGGCCGAGTTAAAAAAAATAATAATCCCCGTTCAGTCTCAATGGCGGGGTGCGGGCCGGCCCGGCGGCGAGTGCGGCGGGCAGCAGGCCTCTTGGACAGGTTGAGAGATAAAAAAATAATAATTCCCGTGCAGTCTCAATGGCGGGGTGCGGGCCGGGGAATAGGCCTCTTGGCCGGGGTGAATATGTTGGAACGCGGCGCGCGTAAATAGAAGCGGCTGGAGGTACCGGGGGCGAAGCCCGCCCCGGCCCGGAGGCCGAGTTAAAAAAAATAATAATCCCCGTTCAGTCTCAATGGCAGGGTGCGGGCCGGCCCGGCGGCGATTGCGGCGGGCAGCAGGCCTCTTGGACAGGTTGAGAGATAAAAAAATAATAATTCCCGTTCAGTCTCAATGGCAGGGTGCGGGCCGGCCCGGCGGCAATTGCGGCGGGCAGCAGGCCTCTTGGACAGGTTGAGAGATAAAAAAATAATAATTCCCATGCAGTCTCAATGGCGGGGTGCGGGCCGGGGAATAGGCCTCTTGGCCGGGGTGAATATGTTGGAACGCGGCGCGCGTAAATAGAAGCGGCTGGAGGTACCGGGGGCGAAGCCCGCCCCGGCCCGGAGGCGAGTTAAAAAAAATAATAATCCCCGTTCAGTCTCAATGGCGGGGTGCGGGCCGGCCCGGCGGCGAGTGCGGCGGGCAGCAGGCCTCTTGGACAGGTTGAGAGATAAAAAAATAATAATTCCCGTGCAGTCTCAATGGCGGGGTGCGGGCCGGGGAATAGGCCTCTTGGCCGGGGTGAATATGTTGGAACGCGGCGCGCGTAAATAGAAGCGGCTGGAGGTACCGGGGGCGAAGCCCGCCCCGGCCCGGAGGCCGAGTTAAAAAAAATAATAATCCCCGTTCAGTCTCAATGGCGGGGTGCGGGCCGGCCCGGCGGCGATTGCGGCGGGCAGCAGGCCTCTTGGACAGGTTGAGAGATAAAAAAATAATAATTCCCGTGCAGTCTCAATGGCGGGGTGCGGGCCGGGGAATAGGCCTCTTGGCCGGGGTGAATAGTGTTGGAACACGGCCCGCGGAAATAGTAGCGGCTGGAGGTACCGGGGGCGATGCCCGCCCCGGGCCGGCGGCCAAGTTAAAAAAATAAATAATCCCGTTCAGTCTCAATGGCAGGGTGCGGGCCGGCCCGGCGGCGATTGCGGCGGGCAGCAGGCCTCTTGGACAGGTTGAGAGATAAAAAAAAAATAATTCCCATGCAGTCTCATTGGCGGGGTGCGGGCAGGGGAATAGGCCTCTTGGCCGGGGTGAATATGTTGGAACGCGGCGCGCGTAAATAGAAGCGGCTCGAGGTACCGGGGGCGAAGCCCGCCCCGGCCCGGAGGCCGAGTTAAAAAAAATAATAATCCCCGTTCAGTCTCAATGGCGGGGTGCGGGCCGGCCCGGCGGCGAGTGCAGCGGGCAGCAGGCCTCTTGGACAGGTTGAGAGATAAAAAAATAATAATTCCGGTGCAGTCTCAATGGCGGGGTGCGGGCCGGGGAATAGGCCTCTTGGCCGGGGTGAATATGTTGGAACGCGGCGCGCGTAAATAGAAGCGGCTGGAGGTACCGGGGGCGAAGCCCGCCCCGGCCCGGAGGCCGAGTTAAAAAAAATAATAATCCCCGTTCAGTCTCAATGGCGGGGTGCGGGCCGGCCCGGCGGCGAGTGCGGCGGGCAGCAGGCCTCTTGGACAGGTTGAGAGATAAAAAAATAATAATTCCCGTGCAGTCTCAATGGCGGGGTGCGGGCCGGGGAATAGGCCTCTTGGCCGGGGTGAATATGTTGGAACGCGGCGCGCGTAAATAGAAGCGGCTGGAGGTACCGGGGGCGAAGCCCGCCCCGGCCCGGAGGCCGAGTTAAAAAAAATAATAATCCTCGTTCAGTCTCAATGGCGGGGTGCGGGCCGGCCCGGCGGCGATTGCGGCGGGCAGCAGGCCTCTTGGACAGGTTGAGAGATAAAAAAATAATAATTCCCGTGCAGTCTCAATGGCGAGGTGCGGGCCGGGGAATAGGCCTCTTGGCCGGGGTGAATAGTGTTGGAACACGGCCCGCGGAAATAGTAGCGGCTGGAGGTACCGGGGGCGATGCCCGCCCCGGCCCGGCGGCCAAGTTAAAAAAATAAATAATCCCGTTCAGTCTCAATGGCAGGGTGCGGGCCGGCCCGGCGGCGATTGCGGCGGGCAGCAGGCCTCTTGGACAGGTTGAGAGATAAAAAAAAAATAATTCCCATGCAGTCTCATTGGCGGGGTGCGGGCCGGGGAACAGGCCTCTTGGCCGGGGTGAATATGTTGGAACGCGGCGCGCGTAAATAGAAGCGGCTGGAGGTACCGGGGGCGAAGCCCGCCCCGGCCCGGAGGCCGAGTTAAAAAAAATAATAATCCCCGTTCAGTCTCAATGGCGGGGTGCGGGCCGGCCCGGCGGCGAGTGCGGCGGGCAGCAGGCCTCTTGGACAGGTTGAGAGATAAAAAAATAATAATTCCGGTGCAGTCTCAATGGCGGGGTGCGGGCCGGGGAATAGGCCTCTTGGCCGGGGTGAATATGTTGGAACGCGGCGCGCGTAAATAGAAGCGGCTGGAGGTACCGGGGGCGAAGCCCGCCCCGGCCCGGAGGCCGAGTTAAAAAAAATAATAATCCCCGTTCAGTCTCAATGGCGGGGTGCGGGCCGGCCCGGCGGCGATTGCGGCGGGCAGCAGGCCTCTTGGACAGGTTGAGAGATAAAAAAATAATAATTCCCATGCAGTCTCAATGGCGGGGTGCGGGCCGGGGAATAGGCCTCTTGGCCGGGGTGAATATGTTGGAACGCGGCGCGCGTAAATAGAAGCGGCTGGAGGTACCGGGGGCGAAGCCCACCCCGGCCCGGAGGCCGAGTTAAAAAAAATAATAATCCCCGTTCAGTCTCAATGGCGGGGTGCGGCCGGCCCGGCGGCGAGTGCGGCGGGCAGCAGGCCTCTTGGACAGGTTGAGAGATAAAAAAATAATAATTCCCGTGCAGTCTCAATGGCGGGGTGCGGGCCGGGGAATAGGCCTCTTGGCCGGGGTGAATATGTTGGAACGCGGCGCGCGTAAATAGAAGCGGCTGGAGGTACCGGGGGCGAAGCCCGCCCCGGCCCGGAGGCCGAGTTAAAAAAAATAATAATCCCCGTTCAGTCTCAATGGCGGGGTGCGGGCCGGCCCGGCGGCGATTGCGGCGGGCAGCAGGCCTCTTGGACAGGTTGAGAGATAAAAAAATAATAATTCCCATGCAGTCTCAATGGCGGGGTGCGGGCCGGGGAATAGGCCTCTTGGCCGGGGTGAATATGTTGGAACGCGGCGCGCGTAAATAGAAGCGGCTGGAGGTACCGGGGGCGAAGCCCACCCCGGCCCGGAGGCCGAGTTAAAAAAAATAATAATCCCCGTTCAGTCTCAATGGCGGGGTGCGGGCCGGCCCGGCGGCGAGTGCGGCGGGCAGCAGGCCTCTTGGACAGGTTGAGAGATAAAAAAATAATAATTCCCGTGCAGTCTCAATGGCGGGGTGCGGGCCGGGGAATAGGCCTCTTGGCCGGGGTGAATATGTTGGAACGCGGCGCGCGTAAATAGAAGCGGCTGGAGGTACCGGGGGCGAAGCCCGCCCCGGCCCGGAGGCCGAGTTAAAAAAAATAATAATCCCCGTTCAGTCTCAATGGCGGGGTGCGGGCCGGCCCGGCGGCGATTGCGGCGGGCAGCAGGCCTCTTGGACAGGTTGAGAGATAAAAAAATAATAATTCCCATGCAGTCTCAATGGCGGGGTGCGGGCCGGGGAATAGGCCTCTTGGCCGGGGTGAATATGTTGGAACGCGGCGCGCGTAAATAGAAGCGGCTGGAGGTACCGGGGGCGAAGCCCACCCCGGCCCGGAGGCCGAGTTAAAAAAAATAATAATCCCCGTTCAGTCTCAATGGCGGGGTGCGGGCCGGCCCGGCGGCGAGTGCGGCGGGCAGCAGGCCTCTTGGACAGGTTGAGAGATAAAAAAATAATAATTCCCGTGCAGTCTCAATGGCGGGGTGCGGGCCGGGGAATAGGCCTCTTGGCCGGGGTGAATATGTTGGAACGCGGCGCGCGTAAATAGAAGCGGCTGGAGGTACCGGGGGCGAAGCCCGCCCCGGCCCGGAGGCCGAGTTAAAAAAAATAATAATCCCCGTTCAGTCTCAATGGCGGGGTGCGGGCCGGCCCGGCGGCGATTGCGGCGGGCAGCAGGCCTCTTGGACAGGTTGAGAGATAAAAAAATAATAATTCCCATGCAGTCTCAATGGCGGGGTGCGGGCCGGGGAATAGGCCTCTTGGCCGGGGTGAATATGTTGGAACGCGGCGCGCGTAAATAGAAGCGGCTGGAGGTACCGGGGGCGAAGCCCACCCCGGCCCGGAGGCCGAGTTAAAAAAAATAATAATCCCCGTTCAGTCTCAATGGCGGGGTGCGGGCCGGCCCGGCGGCGAGTGCGGCGGGCAGCAGGCCTCTTGGACAGGTTGAGAGATAAAAAAATAATAATTCCCGTGCAGTCTCAATGGCGGGGTGCGGGCCGGGGAATAGGCCTCTTGGCCGGGGTGAATATGTTGGAACGCGGCGCGCGTAAATAGAAGCGGCTGGAGGTACCGGGGGCGAAGCCCGCCCCGGCCCGGAGGCCGAGTTAAAAAAAATAATAATCCCCGTTCAGTCTCAATGGCAGGGTGCGGGCCGGCCCGGCGGCGATTGCGGCGGGCAGCAGGCCTCTTGGACAGGTTGAGAGATAAAAAAAAAAATAATTCCCATGCAGTCTCATTGGCGGGGTGCGGGCCGGGGAACAGGCCTCTTGGCCGGGGTGAATATGTTGGAACGCGGCGCGCGTAAATAGAAGCGGCTGGAGGTACCGGGGGCGAAGCCCGCCCCGGCCCGGAGGCCGAGTTAAAAAAAATAATAATCCCCGTTCAGTCTCAATGGCGGGGTGCGGGCCGGCCCGGCGGCGAGTGCGGCGGGCAGCAGGCCTCTTGGACAGGTTGAGAGATAAAAAAATAATAATTCCGGTGCAGTCTCAATGGCGGGGTGCGGGCCGGGGAATAGGCCTCTTGGCCGGGGTGAATATGTTGGAACGCGGCGCGCGTAAATAGAAGCGGCTGGAGGTACCGGGGGCGAAGCCCGCCCCGGCCCGGAGGCCGAGTTAAAAAAAATAATAATCCCCGTTCAGTCTCAATGGCGGGGTGCGGGCCGGCCCGGCGGCGAGTGCGGTGGGCAGCAGGCCTCTTGGACAGGTTGAGAGATAAAAAAATAATAATTCCCGTGCAGTCTCAATGGCGGGGTGCGGGCCGGGGAATAGGCCTCTTGGCCGGGGTGAATAGTGTTGGAACACGGCCCGCGGAAATAGTAGCGGCTGGAGGTACCGGGGGCGATGCCCGCCCCGGCCCGGCGGCCAAGTTAAAAAAATAAATAATCCCGTTCAGTCTCAATGGCAGGGTGCGGGCCGGCCCGGCGGCGATTGCGGCGGGCAGCAGGCCTCTTGGACAGGTTGAGAGATAAAAAAAAAATAATTCCCATGCAGTCTCAATGGCGGGGTGCGGGCCGGGGAATAGGCCTCTTGGCCGGGGTGAATATGTTGGAACGCGGCGCGCGTAAATAGAAGCGGCTGGAGGTACCGGGGGCGAAGCCCGCCCCGGCCCGGAGGCCGAGTTAAAAAAAATAATAATCCCCGTTCAGTCTCAATGGCGGGGTGCGGGCCGGCCCGGCGGCGAGTGCGGCGGGCAGCAGGCCTCTTGGACAGGTTGAGAGATAAAAAAATAATAATTCCCGTGCAGTCTCAATGGCGGGGTGCGGGCCGGGGAATAGGCCTCTTGGCCGGGGTGAATATGTTGGAACGCGGCGCGCGTAAATAGAAGCGGCTGGAGGTACCGGGGGCGAAGCCCGCCCCGGCCCGGAGGCCGAGTTAAAAAAAATAATAATCCCCGTTCAGTCTCAATGGCAGGGTGCGGGCCGGCCCGGCGGCGATTGCAGCGGGCAGCAGGCCTCTTGGACAGGTTGAGAGATAAAAAAATAATAATTCCCGTTCAGTCTCAATGGCAGGGTGCGGGCCGGCCCGGCGGCAATTGCGGCGGGCAGCAGGCCTCTTGGACAGGTTGAGAGATAAAAAAATAATAATTCCCATGCAGTCTCAATGGCGGGGTGCGGGCCGGGGAATAGGCCTCTTGGCCGGGGTGAATATGTTGGAACGCGGCGCGCGTAAATAGAAGCGGCTGGAGGTACCGGGGGCGAAGCCCGCCCCGGCCCGGAGGCCGAGTTAAAAAAAATAATAATCCCCGTTCAGTCTCAATGGCGGGGTGCGGGCCGGCCCGGCGGCGAGTGCGGCGGGCAGCAGGCCTCTTGGACAGGTTGAGAGATAAAAAAATAATAATTCCCGTGCAGTCTCAATGGCGGGGTGCGGGCCGGGGAATAGGCCTCTTGGCCGGGGTGAATATGTTGGAACGCGGCGCGCGTAAATAGAAGCGGCTGGAGGTACCGGGGGCGAAGCCCGCCCCGGCCCGGAGGCCGAGTTAAAAAAAATAATAATCCCCGTTCAGTCTCAATGGCGGGGTGCGGGCCGGCCCGGCGGCGATTGCGGCGGGCAGCAGGCCTCTTGGACAGGTTGAGAGATAAAAAAATAATAATTCCCATGCAGTCTCAATGGCGGGGTGCGGGCCGGGGAATAGGCCTCTTGGCCGGGGTGAATATGTTGGAACGCGGCGCGCGTAAATAGAAGCGGCTGGAGGTACCGGGGGCGAAGCCCGCCCCGGCCCGGAGGCCGAGTTAAAAAAAATAATAATCCCCGTTCAGTCTCAATGGCGGGGTGCGGGCCGGCCCGGCGGCGATTGCGGCGGGCAGCAGGCCTCTTGGACAGGTTGAGAGATAAAAAAATAATAATTCCCATGCAGTCTCATTGGCGGGGTGCGGGCCGGGGAACAGGCCTCTTGGCCGGGGTGAATATGTTGGAACGCGGCGCGCGTAAATAGAAGCGGCTGGAGGTACCGGGGGCGAAGCCCGCCCCGGCCCGGAGGCCGAGTTAAAAAAAATAATAATCCCCGTTCAGTCTCAATGGCGGGGTGCGGGCCGGCCCGGCGGCGAGTGCGGCGGGCAGCAGGCCTCTTGGACAGGTTGAGAGATAAAAAAATAATAATTCCCGTGCAGTCTCAATGGCGGGGTGCGGGCCGGGGAATAGGCCTCTTGGCCGGGGTGAATATGTTGGAACGCGGCGCGCGTAAATAGAAGCGGCTGGAGGTACCGGGGGCGAAGCCCGCCCCGGCCCGGAGGCCGAGTTAAAAAAAATAATAATCCCCGTTCAGTCTCAATGGCGGGGTGCGGGCCGGCCCGGCGGCGAGTGCGGTGGGCAGCAGGCCTCTTGGACAGGTTGAGAGATAAAAAAATAATAATTCCCGTGCAGTCTCAATGGCGGGGTGCGGGCCGGGGAATAGGCCTCTTGGCCGGGGTGAATAGTGTTGGAACACGGCCCGCGGAAATAGTAGCGGCTGGAGGTACCGGGGGCGATGCCCGCCCCGGCCCGGCGGCCAAGTTAAAAAAATAAATAATCCCGTTCAGTCTCAATGGCAGGGTGCGGGCCGGCCCGGCGGCGATTGCGGCGGGCAGCAGGCCTCTTGGACAGGTTGAGAGATAAAAAAATAATAATTCCCATGCAGTCTCAATGGCGGGGTGCGGGCCGGGGAATAGGCCTCTTGGCCGGGGTGAATATGTTGGAACGCGGCGCGCGTAAATAGAAGCGGCTGGAGGTACCGGGGGCGAAGCCCGCCCCGGCCCGGAGGCCGAGTTAAAAAAAATAATAATCCCCGTTCAGTCTCAATGGCGGGGTGCGGGCCGGCCCGGCGGCGAGTGCGGCGGGCAGCAGGCCTCTTGGACAGGTTGAGAGATAAAAAAATAATAATTCCCGTGCAGTCTCAATGGCGGGGTGCGGGCCGGGGAATAGGCCTCTTGGCCGGGGTGAATATGTTGGAACGCGGCGCGCGTAAATAGAAGCGGCTGGAGGTAGCGGGGGCGAAGCCCGCCCCGGCCCGGAGGCCGAGTTAAAAAAAATAATAATTCCCGTGCAGTCTCAATGGCGGGGTGCGGGCCGGGGAATAGGCCTCTTGGCCGGGGTGAATAGTGTTGGAACACGGCCCGCGGAAATAGTAGCGGCTGGAGGTACCGGGGGCGATGCCCGCCCCGGCCCGGCGGCCAAGTTAAAAAAATAAATAATCCCCGTTCAGTCTCAATGGCAGGGTGCGGGCCGGCCCAGCGGCGATTGCGGCGGGCAGCAGGCCTCTTGGACAGGTTGAGAGATAAAAAAATAATAATTCCCGTTCAGTCTCAATGGCAGGGTGCGGGCCGGCCCGGCGGCAATTGCGGCGGGCAGCAGGCCTCTTGGACAGGTTGAGAGATAAAAAAATAATAATTCCCATGCAGTCTCAATGGCGGGGTGCGGGCCGGGGAATAGGCCTCTTGGCCGGGGTGAATATGTTGGAACGCGGCGCGCGTAAATAGAAGCGGCTGGAGGTACCGGGGGCGAAGCCCGCCCCGGCCCGGAGGCCGAGTTAAAAAAAATAATAATCCCCGTTCAGTCTCAATGGCGGGGTGCGGGCCGGCCCGGCGGCGAGTGCGGCGGGCAGCAGGCCTCTTGGACAGGTTGAGAGATAAAAAAATAATAATTCCCGTGCAGTCTCAATGGCGGGGTGCGGGCCGGGGAATAGGCCTCTTGGCCGGGGTGAATATGTTGGAACGCGGCGCGCGTAAATAGAAGCGGCTGGAGGTACCGGGGGCGAAGCCCGCCCCGGCCCGGAGGCCGAGTTAAAAAAAATAATAATCCCCGTTCAGTCTCAATGGCGGGGTGCGGGCCGGCCCGGCGGCGAGTGCGGTGGGCAGCAGGCCTCTTGGACAGGTTGAGAGATAAAAAAATAATAATTCCCGTGCAGTCTCAATGGCGGGGTGCGGGCCGGGGAATAGGCCTCTTGGCCGGGGTGAATAGTGTTGGAACACGGCCCGCGGAAATAGTAGCGGCTGGAGGTACCGGGGACGATGCCCGCCCCGGCCCGGCGGCCAAGTTAAAAAAATAAATAATCCCGTTCAGTCTCAATGGCAGGGTGCGGGCCGGCCCGGCGGCGATTGCGGCGGGCAGCAGGCCTCTTGGACAGGTTGAGAGATAAAAAAATAATAATTCCCGTGCAGTCTCAATGGCGGGGTGCGGGCCGGGGAATAGGCCTCTTGGCCGGGGTGAATATGTTGGAACGCGGCGCGCGTAAATAGAAGCGGCTGGAGGTACCGGGGGCGAAGCCCGCCCCGGCCCCGAGGCCGAGTTAAAAAAAATAATAATCCCCGTTCAGTCTCAATGGCAGGGTGCGGGCCGGCCCGGCGGCGATTGCGGCGGGCAGCAGGCCTCTTGGACAGGTTGAGAGATAAAAAAATAATAATTCCCGTTCAGTCTCAATGGCAGGGTGCGGGCCGGCCCGGCGGCAATTGCGGCGGGCAGCAGGCCTCTTGGACAGGTTGAGAGATAAAAAAATAATAATTCCCATGCAGTCTCAATGGCGGGGTGCGGGCCGGGGAATAGGCCTCTTGGCCGGGGTGAATATGTTGGAACGCGGCGCGCGTAAATAGAAGCGGCTGGAGGTACCGGGGGCGAAGCCCGCCCCGGCCCGGAGGCCGAGTTAAAAAAAATAATAATCCCCGTTCAGTCTCAATGGCGGGGTGCGGGCCGGCCCGGCGGCGAGTGCGGCGGGCAGCAGGCCTCTTGGACAGGTTGAGAGATAAAAAAATAATAATTCCCGTGCAGTCTCAATGGCGGGGTGCGGGCCGGGGAATAGGCCTCTTGGCCGGGGTGAATATGTTGGAACGCGGCGCGCGTAAATAGAAGCGGCTGGAGGTACCGGGGGCGAAGCCCGCCCCGGCCCGGAGGCCGAGTTAAAAAAAATAATAATCCCCGTTCAGTCTCAATGGCGGGGTGCGGGCCGGCCCGGCGGCGATTGCGGCGGGCAGCAGGCCTCTTGGACAGGTTGAGAGATAAAAAAATAATAATTCCCATGCAGTCTCAATGGCGGGGTGCGGGCCGGGGAATAGGCCTCTTGGCCGGGGTGAATATGTTGGAACGCGGCGCGCGTAAATAGAAGCGGCTGGAGGTACCGGGGGCGAAGCCCGCCCCGGCCCGGAGGCCGAGTTAAAAAAAATAATAATCCCCGTTCAGTCTCAATGGCGGGGTGCGGGCCGGCCCGGCGGCGATTGCGGCGGGCAGCAGGCCTCTTGGACAGGTTGAGAGATAAAAAAATAATAATTCCCATGCAGTCTCAATGGCGGGGTGCGGGCCGGGGAATAGGCCTCTTGGCCGGGGTGAATATGTTGGAACGCGGCGCGCGTAAATAGAAGCGGCTGGAGGTACCGGGGGCGAAGCCCGCCCCGGCCCGGAGGCCGAGTTAAAAAAAATAATAATCCCCGTTCAGTCTCAATGGCGGGGTGCGGGCCGGCCCGGCGGCGAGTGCGGCGGGCAGCAGGCCTCTTGGACAGGTTGAGAGATAAAAAAATAATAATTCCCGTGCAGTCTCAATGGCGGGGTGCGGGCCGGGGAATAGGCCTCTTGGCCGGGGTGAATATGTTGGAACGCAGCGCGCGTAAATAGAAGCGGCTGGAGGTACCGGGGGCGAAGCCCGCCCCGGTCCGGAGGCCGAGTTAAAAAAAATAATAATCCCCGTTCAGTCTCAATGGCAGGGTGCGGGCCGGCCCGGCGGCGATTGCGGCGGGCAGCAGGCCTCTTGGACAGGTTGAGAGATAAAAAAATAATAATTCCCGTGCAGTCTCAATGGCGGGGTGCGGGCCGGGGAATAGGCCTCTTGGCCGGGGTGAATATGTTGGAACGCGGCGCGCGTAAATAGAAGCGGCTGGAGGTACCGGGGGCGAAGCCCGCCCCGGCCCGGAGGCCGAGTTAAAAAAAATAATAATCCCCGTTCAGTCTCAATGGCGGGGTGCGGGCCGGCCCGGCGGCGAGTGCGGCGGGCAGCAGGCCTCTTGGACAGGTTGAGAGATAAAAAAATAATAATTCCCGTGCAGTCTCAATGGCGGGGTGCGGGCCGGGGAATAGGCCTCTTGGCCGGGGTGAATAGTGTTGGAACACGGCCCGCGGAAATAGTAGCGGCTGGAGGTACCGGGGGCGATGCCCGCCCCGGCCCGGCGGCCAAGTTAAAAAAATAAATAATCCCGTTCAGTCTCAATGGCAGGGTGCGGGCCGGCCCGGCGGCGATTGCGGCGGGCAGCAGGCCTCTTGGACAGGTTGAGAGATAAAAAAAAAATAATTCCCATGCAGTCTCAATGGCGGGGTGCGGGCCGGGGAATAGGCCTCTTGGCCGGGGTGAATATGTTGGAACGCGGCGCGCGTAAATAGAAGCGGCTGGAGGTACCGGGGGCGAAGCCCGCCCCGGCCCGGAGGCCGAGTTAAAAAAAATAATAATCCCCGTTCAGTCTCAATGGCGGGGTGCGGGCCGGCCCGGCGGCGATTGCGGCGGGCAGCAGGCCTCTTGGACAGGTTGAGAGATAAAAAAATAATAATTCCCGTTCAGTCTCAATGGCAGGGTGCGGGCCGGCCCGGCGGCAATTGCGGCGGGCAGCAGGCCTCTTGGACAGGTTGAGAGATAAAAAAATAATAATTCCCATGCAGTCTCAATGGCGGGGTGCGGGCCGGGGAATAGGCCTCTTGGCCGGGGTGAATATGTTGGAACGCGGCGCGCGTAAATAGAAGCGGCTGGAGGTACCGGGGGCGAAGCCCGCCCCGGCCCGGAGGCGAGTTAAAAAAAATAATAATCCCCGTTCAGTCTCAATGGCGGGGTGCGGGCCGGCCCGGCGGCGAGTGCGGCGGGCAGCAGGCCTCTTGGACAGGTTGAGAGATAAAAAAATAATAATTCCCGTGCAGTCTCAATGGCGGGGTGCGGGCCGGGGAATAGGCCTCTTGGCCGGGGTGAATATGTTGGAACGCGGCGCGCGTAAATAGAAGCGGCTGGAGGTACCGGGGGCGAAGCCCGCCCCGGCCCGGAGGCCGAGTTAAAAAAAATAATAATCCCCGTTCAGTCTCAATGGCGGGGTGCAGGCCGGCCCGGCGGCGATTGCGGCGGGCAGCAGGCCTCTTGGACAGGTTGAGAGATAAAAAAATAATAATTCCCGTTCAGTCTCAATGGCGGGGTGCGGGCCGGGGAATAGGCCTCTTGGCCGGGGTGAATAGTGTTGGAACACGGCCCGCGGAAATAGTAGCGGCTGGAGGTACCGGGGGCGATGCCCGCCCCGGGCCGGCGGCCAAGTTAAAAAAATAAATAATCCCGTTCAGTCTCAATGGCAGGGTGCGGGCCGGCCCGGCGGCGATTGCGGCGGGCAGCAGGCCTCTTGGACAGGTTGAGAGATAAAAAAAAAATAATTCCCATGCAGTCTCATTGGCGGGGTGCGGGCCGGGGAATAGGCCTCTTGGCCGGGGTGAATATGTTGGAACGCGGCGCGCGTAAATAGAAGCGGCTCGAGGTACCGGGGGCGAAGCCCGCCCCGGCCCGGAGGCCGAGTTAAAAAAAATAATAATCCCCGTTCAGTCTCAATGGCGGGGTGCGGGCCGGCCCGGCGGCGAGTGCGGCGGGCAGCAGGCCTCTTGGACAGGTTGAGAGATAAAAAAATAATAATTCCGGTGCAGTCTCAATGGCGGGGTGCGGGCCGGGGAATAGGCCTCTTGGCCGGGGTGAATATGTTGGAACGCGGCGCGCGTAAATAGAAGCGGCTGGAGGTACCGGGGGCGAAGCCCGCCCCGGCCCGGAGGCCGAGTTAAAAAAAATAATAATCCCCGTTCAGTCTCAATGGCGGGGTGCGGGCCGGCCCGGCGGCGAGTGCGGCGGGCAGCAGGCCTCTTGGACAGGTTGAGAGATAAAAAAATAATAATTCCCGTGCAGTCTCAATGGCGGGGTGCGGGCCGGGGAATAGGCCTCTTGGCCGGGGTGAATATGTTGGAACGCGGCGCGCGTAAATAGAAGCGGCTGGAGGTACCGGGGGCGAAGCCCGCCCCGGCCCGGAGGCCGAGTTAAAAAAAATAATAATCCTCGTTCAGTCTCAATGGCGGGGTGCGGGCCGGCCCGGCGGCGATTGCGGCGGGCAGCAGGCCTCTTGGACAGGTTGAGAGATAAAAAAATAATAATTCCCGTGCAGTCTCAATGGCGGGGTGCGGGCCGGGGAATAGGCCTCTTGGCCGGGGTGAATAGTGTTGGAACACGGCCCGCGGAAATAGTAGCGGCTGGAGGTACCGGGGGCGATGCCCGCCCCGGCCCGGCGGCCAAGTTAAAAAAATAAATAATCCCGTTCAGTCTCAATGGCAGGGTGCGGGCCGGCCCGGCGGCGATTGCGGCGGGCAGCAGGCCTCTTGGACAGGTTGAGAGATAAAAAAAAAATAATTCCCATGCAGTCTCATTGGCGGGGTGCGGGCCGGGGAACAGGCCTCTTGGCCGGGGTGAATATGTTGGAACGCGGCGCGCGTAAATAGAAGCGGCTGGAGGTACCGGGGGCGAAGCCCGCCCCGGCCCGGAGGCCGAGTTAAAAAAAATAATAATCCCCGTTCAGTCTCAATGGCGGGGTGCGGGCCGGCCCGGCGGCGAGTGCGGTGGGCAGCAGGCCTCTTGGACAGGTTGAGAGATAAAAAAATAATAATTCCCGTTCAGTCTCAATGGCAGGGTGCGGGCCGGCCCGGCGGCAATTGCGGCGGGCAGCAGGCCTCTTGGACAGGTTGAGAGATAAAAAAATAATAATTCCCATGCAGTCTCAATGGCGGGGTGCGGGCCGGGGAATAGGCCTCTTGGCCGGGGTGAATATGTTGGAACGCGGCGCGCGTAAATAGAAGCGGCTGGAGGTACCGGGGGCGAAGCCCGCCCCAGCCCGGAGGCCGAGTTAAAAAAAATAATAATCCCCGTTCAGTCTCAATGGCGGGGTGCGGGCCGGCCCGGCGGCGAGTGCGGCGGGCAGCAGGCCTCTTGGACAGGTTGAGAGATAAAAAAATAATAATTCCCGTGCAGTCTCAATGGCGGGGTGCGGGCCGGGGAATAGGCCTCTTGGCCGGGGTGAATATGTTGGAACGCGGCGCGCGTAAATAGAAGCGGCTGGAGGTACCGGGGGCGAAGCCCGCCCCGGCCCGGAGGCCGAGTTAAAAAAAATAATAATCCCCGTTCAGTCTCAATGGCGGGGTGCGGGCCGGCCCGGCGGCGATTGCGGCGGGCAGCAGGCCTCTTGGACAGGTTGAGAGATAAAAAAAAAATAATTCCCATGCAGTCTCAATGGCGGGGTGCGGGCCGGGGAATAGGCCTCTTGGCCGGGGTGAATATGTTGGAACGCGGCGCGCGTAAATAGAAGCGGCTGGAGGTACCGGGGGCGAAGCCCGCCCCGGCCCGGAGGCCGAGTTAAAAAAAATAATAATCCCCGTTCAGTCTCAATGGCGGGGTGCGGGCCGGCCCGGCGGCGATTGCGGCGGGCAGCAGGCCTCTTGGACAGGTTGAGAGATAAAAAAATAATAATTCCCATGCAGTCTCAATGGCGGGGTGCGGGCCGGGGAATAGGCCTCTTGGCCGGGGTGAATATGTTGGAACGCGGCGCGCGTAAATAGAAGCGGCTGGAGGTACCGGGGGCGAAGCCCGCCCCGGCCCGGAGGCCGAGTTAAAAAAAATAATAATCCCCGTTCAGTCTCAATGGCGGGGTGCGGGCCGGCCCGGCGGCGAGTGCGGCGGGCAGCAGGCCTCTTGGACAGGTTGAGAGATAAAAAAATAATAATTCCCGTGCAGTCTCAATGGCGGGGTGCGGGCCGGGGAATAGGCCTCTTGGCCGGGGTGAATATGTTGGAACGCAGCGCGCGTAAATAGAAGCGGCTGGAGGTACCGGGGGCGAAGCCCGCCCCGGTCCGGAGGCCGAGTTAAAAAAAATAATAATCCCCGTTCAGTCTCAATGGCAGGGTGCGGGCCGGCCCGGCGGCGATTGCGGCGGGCAGCAGGCCTCTTGGACAGGTTGAGAGATAAAAAAATAATAATTCCCGTGCAGTCTCAATGGCGGGGTGCGGGCCGGGGAATAGGCCTCTTGGCCGGGGTGAATAGTGTTGGAACACGGCCCGCGGAAATAGTAGCGGCTGGAGGTACCGGGGGCGATGCCCGCCCCGGCCCGGCGGCCAAGTTAAAAAAATAAATAATCCCGTTCAGTCTCAATGGCAGGGTGCGGGCCGGCCCGGCGGCAATTGCGGCGGGCAGCAGGCCTCTTGGACAGGTTGAGAGATAAAAAAAAAAATAATTCCCATGCAGTCTCATTGGCGGGGTGCGGGCCGGGGAACAGGCCTCTTGGCCGGGGTGAATATGTTGGAACGCGGCGCGCGTAAATAGAAGCGGCTGGAGGTACCGGGGGCGAAGCCCGCCCCGGCCCGGAGGCCGAGTTAAAAAAAATAATAATCCCCGTTCAGTCTCAATGGCGGGGTGCGGGCCGGCCCGGCGGCGAGTGCGGCGGGCAGCAGGCCTCTTGGACAGGTTGAGAGATAAAAAAATAATAATTCCGGTGCAGTCTCAATGGCGGGGTGCGGGCCGGGGAATAGGCCTCTTGGTCGGGGTGAATATGTTGGAACGCGGCGCGCGTAAATAGAAGCGGCTGGAGGTACCGGGGGCGAAGCCCGCCCCGGCCCGGAGGCCGAGTTAAAAAAAATAATAATCCCCGTTCAGTCTCAATGGCGGGGTGCGGGCCGGCCCGGCGGCGAGTGCGGTGGGCAGCAGGCCTCTTGGACAGGTTGAGAGATAAAAAAATAATAATTCCCGTTCAGTCTCAATGGCAGGGTGCGGGCCGGCCCGGCGGCAATTGCGGCGGGCAGCAGGCCTCTTGGACAGGTTGAGAGATAAAAAAATAATAATTCCCATGCAGTCTCAATGGCGGGGTGCGGGCCGGGGAATAGGCCTCTTGGCCGGGGTGAATATGTTGGAACGCGGCGCGCGTAAATAGAAGCGGCTGGAGGTACCGGGGGCGAAGCCCGCCCCGGCCCGGAGGCCGAGTTAAAAAAAATAATAATCCCCGTTCAGTCTCAATGGCGGGGTGCGGGCCGGCCCGGCGGCGAGTGCGGCGGGCAGCAGGCCTCTTGGACAGGTTGAGAGATAAAAAAATAATAATTCCCGTGCAGTCTCAATGGCGGGGTGCGGGCCGGGGAGTAGGCCTCTTGGCCGGGGTGAATATGTTGGAACGCGGCGCGCGTAAATAGAAGCGGCTGGAGGTACCGGGGGCGAAGCCCGCCCCGGCCCGGAGGCCGAGTTAAAAAAAATAATAATCCCCGTTCAGTCTCAATGGCGGGGTGCGGGCCGGCCCGGCGGCGATTGCGGCGGGCAGCAGGCCTCTTGGACAGGTTGAGAGATAAAAAAATAATAATTCCCATGCAGTCTCAATGGCGGGGTGCGGGCCGGGGAATAGGCCTCTTGGCCGGGGTGAATATGTTGGAACGCGGCGCGCGTAAATAGAAGCGGCTGGAGGTACCGGGGGCGAAGCCCGCCCCGGCCCGGAGGCCGAGTTAAAAAAAATAATAATCCCCGTTCAGTCTCAATGGCGGGGTGCGGGCCGGCCCGGCGGCGATTGCGGCGGGCAGCAGGCCTCTTGGACAGGTTGAGAGATAAAAAAATAATAATTCCCATGCAGTCTCAATGGCGGGGTGCGGGCCGGGGAATAGGCCTCTTGGCCGGGGTGAATATGTTGGAACGCGGCGCGCGTAAATAGAAGCGGCTGGAGGTACCGGGGGCGAAGCCCGCCCCGGCCCGGAGGCCGAGTTAAAAAAAATAATAATCCCCGTTCAGTCTCAATGGCGGGGTGCGGGCCGGCCCGGCGGCGAGTGCGGCGGGCAGCAGGCCTCTTGGACAGATTGAGAGATAAAAAAATAATAATTCCCGTGCAGTCTCAATGGCGGGGTGCGGGCCGGGGAATAGGCCTCTTGGCCGGGGTGAATATGTTGGAACGCAGCGCGCGTAAATAGAAGCGGCTGGAGGTACCGGGGGCGAAGCCCGCCCCGGTCCGGAGGCCGAGTTAAAAAAAATAATAATCCCCGTTCAGTCTCAATGGCAGGGTGCGGGCCGGCCCGGCGGCGATTGCGGCGGGCAGCAGGCCTCTTGGACAGGTTGAGAGATAAAAAAATAATAATTCCCATGCAGTCTCAATGGCGGGGTGCGGGCCGGGGAATAGGCCTCTTGGCCGGGGTGAATATGTTGGAACGCGGCGCGCGTAAATAGAAGCGGCTGGAGGTACCGGGGGCGAAGCCCGCCCCGGCCCGGAGGCCGAGTTAAAAAAAATAATAATCCCCGTTCAGTCTCAATGGCGGGGTGCGGGCCGGCCCGGCGGCGATTGCGGCGGGCAGCAGGCCTCTTGGACAGGTTGAGAGATAAAAAAATAATAATTCCCGTGCAGTCTCAATGGCGGGGTGCGGGCCGGGGAATAGGCCTCTTGGCCGGGGTGAATAGTGTTGGAACACGGCCCGCGGAAATAGTAGCGGCTGGAGGTACCGGGGGCGATGCCCGCCCCGGGCCGGCGGCCAAGTTAAAAAAATAAATAATCCCGTTCAGTCTCAATGGCAGGGTGCGGGCCGGCCCGGCGGCGATTGCGGCGGGCAGCAGGCCTCTTGGACAGGTTGAGAGATAAAAAAAAAATAATTCCCATGCAGTCTCATTGGCGGGGTGCGGGCCGGGGAATAGGCCTCTTGGCCGGGGTGAATATGTTGGAACGCGGCGCGCGTAAATAGAAGCGGCTCGAGGTACCGGGGGCGAAGCCCGCCCCGGCCCGGAGGCCGAGTTAAAAAAAATAATAATCCCCGTTCAGTCTCAATGGCGGGGTGCGGGCCGGCCCGGCGGCGAGTGCGGCGGGCAGCAGGCCTCTTGGACAGGTTGAGAGATAAAAAAATAATAATTCCGGTGCAGTCTCAATGGCGGGGTGCGGGCCGGGGAATAGGCCTCTTGGCCGGGGTGAATATGTTGGAACGCGGCGCGCGTAAATAGAAGCGGCTGGAGGTACCGGGGGCGAAGCCCGCCCCGGCCCGGAGGCCGAGTTAAAAAAAATAATAATCCCCGTTCAGTCTCAATGGCGGGGTGCGGGCCGGCCCGGCGGCGAGTGCGGCGGGCAGCAGGCCTCTTGGACAGGTTGAGAGATAAAAAAATAATAATTCCCGTGCAGTCTCAATGGCGGGGTGCGGGCCGGGGAATAGGCCTCTTGGCCGGGGTGAATATGTTGGAACGCGGCGCGCGTAAATAGAAGCGGCTGGAGGTACCGGGGGCGAAGCCCGCCCCGGCCCGGAGGCCGAGTTAAAAAAAATAATAATCCCCGTTCAGTCTCAATGGCGGGGTGCGGGCCGGCCCGGCGGCGAGTGCGGTGGGCAGCAGGCCTCTTGGACAGGTTGAGAGATAAAAAAATAATAATTCCCGTGCAGTCTCAATGGCGGGGTGCGGGCCGGGGAATAGGCCTCTTGGCCGGGGTGAATAGTGTTGGAACACGGCCCGCGGAAATAGTAGCGGCTGGAGGTACCGGGGGCGATGCCCGCCCCGGCCCGGCGGCCAAGTTAAAAAAATAAATAATCCCGTTCAGTCTCAATGGCAGGGTGCGGGCCGGCCCGGCGGCGATTGCGGCGGGCAGCAGGCCTCTTGGACAGGTTGAGAGATAAAAAAATAATAATTCCCGTGCAGTCTCAATGGCGGGGTGCGGGCCGGGGAATAGGCCTCTTGGCCGGGGTGAATATGTTGGAACGCGGCGCGCGTAAATAGAAGCGGCTGGAGGTACCGGGGGCGAAGCCCGCCCCGGCCCCGAGGCCGAGTTAAAAAAAATAATAATCCCCGTTCAGTCTCAATGGCAGGGTGCGGGCCGGCCCGGCGGCGATTGCGGCGGGCAGCAGGCCTCTTGGACAGGTTGAGAGATAAAAAAATAATAATTCCCGTTCAGTCTCAATGGCAGGGTGCGGGCCGGCCCGGCGGCAATTGCGGCGGGCAGCAGGCCTCTTGGACAGGTTGAGAGATAAAAAAATAATAATTCCCATGCAGTCTCAATGGCGGGGTGCGGGCCGGGGAATAGGCCTCTTGGCCGGGGTGAATATGTTGGAACGCGGCGCGCGTAAATAGAAGCGGCTGGAGGTACCGGGGGCGAAGCCCGCCCCGGCCCGGAGGCCGAGTTAAAAAAAATAATAATCCCCGTTCAGTCTCAATGGCGGGGTGCGGGCCGGCCCGGCGGCGAGTGCGGCGGGCAGCAGGCCTCTTGGACAGGTTGAGAGATAAAAAAATAATAATTCCCGTGCAGTCTCAATGGCGGGGTGCGGGCCGGGGAATAGGCCTCTTGGCCGGGGTGAATATGTTGGAACGCGGCGCGCGTAAATAGAAGCGGCTGGAGGTACCGGGGGCGAAGCCCGCCCCGGCCCGGAGGCCGAGTTAAAAAAAATAATAATCCCCGTTCAGTTTCAATGGCGGGGTGCGGGCCGGCCCGGCGGCGATTGCGGCGGGCAGCAGGCCTCTTGGACAGGTTGAGAGATAAAAAAATAATAATTCCCATGCAGTCTCAATGGCGGGGTGCGGGCCGGGGAATAGGCCTCTTGGCCGGGGTGAATATGTTGGAACGCGGCGCGCGTAAATAGAAGCGGCTGGAGGTACCGGGGGCGAAGCCCGCCCCGGCCCGGAGGCCGAGTTAAAAAAAATAATAATCCCCGTTCAGTCTCAATGGCGGGGTGCGGGCCGGCCCGGCGGCGATTGCGGCGGGCAGCAGGCCTCTTGGACAGGTTGAGAGATAAAAAAATAATAATTCCCATGCAGTCTCAATGGCGGGGTGCGGGCCGGGGAATAGGCCTCTTGGCCGGGGTGAATATGTTGGAACGCGGCGCGCGTAAATAGAAGCGGCTGGAGGTACCGGGGGCGAAGCCCGCCCCGGCCCGGAGGCCGAGTTAAAAAAAATAATAATCCCCGTTCAGTCTCAATGGCGGGGTGCGGGCCGGCCCGGCGGCGAGTGCGGCGGGCAGCAGGCCTCTTGGACAGGTTGAGAGATAAAAAAATAATAATTCCCGTGCAGTCTCAATGGCGGGGTGCGGGCCGGGGAATAGGCCTCTTGGCCGGGGTGAATATGTTGGAACGCAGCGCGCGTAAATAGAAGCGGCTGGAGGTACCGGGGGCGAAGCCCGCCCCGGTCCGGAGGCCGAGTTAAAAAAAATAATAATCCCTGTTCAGTCTCAATGGCAGGGTGCGGGCCGGCCCGGCGGCGATTGCGGCGGGCAGCAGGCCTCTTGGACAGGTTGAGAGATAAAAAAATAATAATTCCCGTGCAGTCTCAATGGCGGGGTGCGGGCCGGGGAATAGGCCTCTTGGCCGGGGTGAATATGTTGGAACGCGGCGCGCGTAAATAGAAGCGGCTGGAGGTACCGGGGGCGAAGCCCGCCCCGGCCCGGAGGCCGAGTTAAAAAAAATAATAATCCCCGTTCAGTCTCAATGGCGGGGTGCGGGCCGGCCCGGCGGCGAGTGCGGCGGGCAGCAGGCCTCTTGGACAGGTTGAGAGATAAAAAAATAATAATTCCCGTGCAGTCTCAATGGCGGGGTGCGGGCCGGGGAATAGGCCTCTTGGCCGGGGTGAATAGTGTTGGAACACGGCCCGCGGAAATAGTAGCGGCTGGAGGTACCGGGGGCGATGCCCGCCCCGGCCCGGCGGCCAAGTTAAAAAAATAAATAATCCCGTTCAGTCTCAATGGCAGGGTGCGGGCCGGCCCGGCGGCGATTGCGGCGGGCAGCAGGCCTCTTGGACAGGTTGAGAGATAAAAAAAAAATAATTCCCATGCAGTCTCAATGGCGGGGTGCGGGCCGGGGAATAGGCCTCTTGGCCGGGGTGAATATGTTGGAACGCGGCGCGCGTAAATAGAAGCGGCTGGAGGTACCGGGGGCGAAGCCCGCCCCGGCCCGGAGGCCGAGTTAAAAAAAATAATAATCCCCGTTCAGTCTCAATGGCGGGGTGCGGGCCGGCCCGGCGGCGATTGCGGCGGGCAGCAGGCCTCTTGGACAGGTTGAGAGATAAAAAAATAATAATTCCCGTTCAGTCTCAATGGCAGGGTGCGGGCCGGCCCGGCGGCAATTGCGGCGGGCAGCAGGCCTCTTGGACAGGTTGAGAGATAAAAAAATAATAATTCCCATGCAGTCTCAATGGCGGGGTGCGGGCCGGGGAATAGGCCTCTTGGCCGGGGTGAATATGTTGGAACGCGGCGCGCGTAAATAGAAGCGGCTGGAGGTACCGGGGGCGAAGCCCGCCCCGGCCCGGAGGCGAGTTAAAAAAAATAATAATCCCCGTTCAGTCTCAATGGCGGGGTGCGGGCCGGCCCGGCGGCGAGTGCGGCGGGCAGCAGGCCTCTTGGACAGGTTGAGAGATAAAAAAATAATAATTCCCGTGCAGTCTCAATGGCGGGGTGCGGGCCGGGGAATAGGCCTCTTGGCCGGGGTGAATATGTTGGAACGCGGCGCGCGTAAATAGAAGCGGCTGGAGGTACCGGGGGCGAAGCCCGCCCCGGCCCGGAGGCCGAGTTAAAAAAAATAATAATCCCCGTTCAGTCTCAATGGCGGGGTGCAGGCCGGCCCGGCGGCGATTGCGGCGGGCAGCAGGCCTCTTGGACAGGTTGAGAGATAAAAAAATAATAATTCCCGTGCAGTCTCAATGGCGGGGTGCGGGCCGGGGAATAGGCCTCTTGGCCGGGGTGAATAGTGTTGGAACACGGCCCGCGGAAATAGTAGCGGCTGGAGGTACCGGGGGCGATGCCCGCCCCGGGCCGGCGGCCAAGTTAAAAAAAATAAATAATCCCGTTCAGTCTCAATGGCAGGGTGCGGGCCGGCCCGGCGGCGATTGCGGCGGGCAGCAGGCCTCTTGGACAGGTTGAGAGATAAAAAAAAAATAATTCCCATGCAGTCTCATTGGCGGGGTGCGGGCCGGGGAATAGGCCTCTTGGCCGGGGTGAATATGTTGGAACGCGGCGCGCGTAAATAGAAGCGGCTCGAGGTACCGGGGGCGAAGCCCGCCCCGGCCCGGAGGCCGAGTTAAAAAAAATAATAATCCCCGTTCAGTCTCAATGGCGGGGTGCGGGCCGGCCCGGCGGCGAGTGCGGCGGGCAGCAGGCCTCTTGGACAGGTTGAGAGATAAAAAAATAATAATTCCGGTGCAGTCTCAATGGCGGGGTGCGGGCCGGGGAATAGGCCTCTTGGCCGGGGTGAATATGTTGGAACGCGGCGCGCGTAAATAGAAGCGGCTGGAGGTACCGGGGGCGAAGCCCGCCCCGGCCCGGAGGCCGAGTTAAAAAAAATAATAATCCCCGTTCAGTCTCAATGGCGGGGTGCGGGCCGGCCCGGCGGCGAGTGCGGCGGGCAGCAGGCCTCTTGGACAGGTTGAGAGATAAAAAAATAATAATTCCCGTGCAGTCTCAATGGCGGGGTGCGGGCCGGGGAATAGGCCTCTTGGCCGGGGTGAATAGTGTTGGAACACGGCCCGCGGAAATAGTAGCGGCTGGAGGTACCGGGGGCGATGCCCGCCCCGGCCCGGCGGCCAAGTTAAAAAAATAAATAATCCCGTTCAGTCTCAATGGCAGGGTGCGGGCCGGCCCGGCGGCGATTGCGGCGGGCAGCAGGCCTCTTGGACAGGTTGAGAGATAAAAAAATAATAATTCCCGTTCAGTCTCAATGGCAGGGTGCGGGCCGGCCCGGCGGCAATTGCGGCGGGCAGCAGGCCTCTTGGACAGGTTGAGAGATAAAAAAATAATAATTCCCATGCAGTCTCAATGGCGGGGTGCGGGCCGGGGAATAGGCCTCTTGGCCGGGGTGAATATGTTGGAACGCGGCGCGCGTAAATAGAAGCGGCTGGAGGTACCGGGGGCGAAGCCCGCCCCGGCCCGGAGGCCGAGTTAAAAAAAATAATAATCCCCGTTCAGTCTCAATGGCGGGGTGCGGGCCGGCCCGGCGGCGATTGCGGCGGGCAGCAGGCCTCTTGGACAGGTTGAGAGATAAAAAAATAATAATTCCCATGCAGTCTCAATGGCGGGGTGCGGGCCGGGGAATAGGCCTCTTGGCCGGGGTGAATATGTTGGAACGCGGCGCGCGTAAATAGAAGCGGCTGGAGGTACCGGGGGCGAAGCCCGCCCCGGCCCGGAGGCCGAGTTAAAGAAAATAATAATCCCCGTTCAGTCTCAATGGCGGGGTGCGGGCCGGCCCGGCGGCGAGTGCGGCGGGCAGCAGGCCTCTTGGACAGGTTGAGAGATAAAAAAATAATAATTCCCGTGCAGTCTCAATGGCGGGGTGCGGGCCGGGGAATAGGCCTCTTGGCCGGGGTGAATATGTTGGAACGCAGCGCGCGTAAATAGAAGCGGCTGGAGGTACCGGGGGCGAAGCCCGCCCCGGTCCGGAGGCCGAGTTAAAAAAAATAATAATCCCTGTTCAGTCTCAATGGCAGGGTGCGGGCCGGCCCGGCGGCGATTGCGGCGGGCAGCAGGCCTCTTGGACAGGTTGAGAGATAAAAAAATAATAATTCCCGTGCAGTCTCAATGGCGGGGTGCGGGCCGGGGAATAGGCCTCTTGGCCGGGGTGAATATGTTGGAACGCGGCGCGCGTAAATAGAAGCGGCTGGAGGTACCGGGGGCGAAGCCCGCCCCGGCCCGGAGGCGAGTTAAAAAAAATAATAATCCCCGTTCAGTCTCAATGGCGGGGTGCGGGCCGGCCCGGCGGCGAGTGCGGCGGGCAGCAGGCCTCTTGGACAGGTTGAGAGATAAAAAAATAATAATTCCGGTGCAGTCTCAATGGCGGGGTGCGGGCCGGGGAATAGGCCTCTTGGCCGGGGTGAATATGTTGGAACGCGGCGCGCGTAAATAGAAGCGGCTGGAGGTACCGGGGGCGAAGCCCGCCCCGGCCCGGAGGCCGAGTTAAAAAAAATAATAATCCCCGTTCAGTCTCAATGGCGGGGTGCGGGCCGGCCCGGCGGCGAGTGCGGCGGGCAGCAGGCCTCTTGGACAGGTTGAGAGATAAAAAAATAATAATTCCCGTGCAGTCTCAATGGCGGGGTGCGGGCCGGGGAATAGGCCTCTTGGCCGGGGTGAATATGTTGGAACGCGGCGCGCGTAAATAGAAGCGGCTGGAGGTACCGGGGGCGAAGCCCGCCCCGGCCCGGAGGCCGAGTTAAAAAAAATAATAATCCTCGTTCAGTCTCAATGGCGGGGTGCGGGCCGGCCCGGCGGCGATTGCGGCGGGCAGCAGGCCTCTTGGACAGGTTGAGAGATAAAAAAATAATAATTCCCGTGCAGTCTCAATGGCGGGGTGCGGGCCGGGGAATAGGCCTCTTGGCCGGGGTGAATAGTGTTGGAACACGGCCCGCGGAAATAGTAGCGGCTGGAGGTACCGGGGGCGATGCCCGCCCCGGCCCGGCGGCCAAGTTAAAAAAATAAATAATCCCGTTCAGTCTCAATGGCAGGGTGCGGGCCGGCCCGGCGGCGATTGCGGCGGGCAGCAGGCCTCTTGGACAGGTTGAGAGATAAAAAAAAAATAATTCCCATGCAGTCTCATTGGCGGGGTGCGGGCCGGGGAACAGGCCTCTTGGCCGGGGTGAATATGTTGGAACGCGGCGCGCGTAAATAGAAGCGGCTGGAGGTACCGGGGGCGAAGCCCGCCCCGGCCCGGAGGCCGAGTTAAAAAAAATAATAATCCCCGTTCAGTCTCAATGGCGGGGTGCGGGCCGGCCCGGCGGCGAGTGCGGCGGGCAGCAGGCCTCTTGGACAGGTTGAGAGATAAAAAAATAATAATTCCGGTGCAGTCTCAATGGCGGGGTGCGGGCCGGGGAATAGGCCTCTTGGCCGGGGTGAATATGTTGGAACGCGGCGCGCGTAAATAGAAGCGGCTGGAGGTACCGGGGGCGAAGCCCGCCCCGGCCCGGAGGCCGAGTTAAAAAAAATAATAATCCCCGTTCAGTCTCAATGGCGGGGTGCGGGCCGGCCCGGCGGCGAGTGCGGTGGGCAGCAGGCCTCTTGGACAGGTTGAGAGATAAAAAAATAATAATTCCCGTTCAGTCTCAATGGCAGGGTGCGGGCCGGCCCGGCGGCAATTGCGGCGGGCAGCAGGCCTCTTGGACAGGTTGAGAGATAAAAAAATAATAATTCCCATGCAGTCTCAATGGCGGGGTGCGGGCCGGGGAATAGGCCTCTTGGCCGGGGTGAATATGTTGGAACGCGGCGCGCGTAAATAGAAGCGGCTGGAGGTACCGGGGGCGAAGCCCGCCCCGGCCCGGAGGCCGAGTTAAAAAAAATAATAATCCCCGTTCAGTCTCAATGGCGGGGTGCGGGCCGGCCCGGCGGCGAGTGCGGCGGGCAGCAGGCCTCTTGGACAGGTTGAGAGATAAAAAAATAATAATTCCCGTGCAGTCTCAATGGCGGGGTGCGGGCCGGGGAATAGGCCTCTTGGCCGGGGTGAATATGTTGGAACGCGGCGCGCGTAAATAGAAGCGGCTGGAGGTACCGGGGGCGAAGCCCGCCCCGGCCCGGAGGCCGAGTTAAAAAAAATAATAATCCTCGTTCAGTCTCAATGGCGGGGTGCGGGCCGGCCCGGCGGCGATTGCGGCGGGCAGCAGGCCTCTTGGACAGGTTGAGAGATAAAAAAATAATAATTCCCGTGCAGTCTCAATGGCGGGGTGCGGGCCGGGGAATAGGCCTCTTGGCCGGGGTGAATAGTGTTGGAACACGGCCCGCGGAAATAGTAGCGGCTGGAGGTACCGGGGGCGATGCCCGCCCCGGCCCGGCGGCCAAGTTAAAAAAATAAATAATCCCGTTCAGTCTCAATGGCAGGGTGCGGGCCGGCCCGGCGGCGATTGCGGCGGGCAGCAGGCCTCTTGGACAGGTTGAGAGATAAAAAAAAAATAATTCCCATGCAGTCTCATTGGCGGGGTGCGGGCCGGGGAACAGGCCTCTTGGCCGGGGTGAATATGTTGGAACGCGGCGCGCGTAAATAGAAGCGGCTGGAGGTACCGGGGGCGAAGCCCGCCCCGGCCCGGAGGCCGAGTTAAAAAAAATAATAATCCCCGTTCAGTCTCAATGGCGGGGTGCGGGCCGGCCCGGCGGCGAGTGCGGCGGGCAGCAGGCCTCTTGGACAGGTTGAGAGATAAAAAAATAATAATTCCGGTGCAGTCTCAATGGCGGGGTGCGGGCCGGGGAATAGGCCTCTTGGCCGGGGTGAATATGTTGGAACGCGGCGCGCGTAAATAGAAGCGGCTGGAGGTACCGGGGGCGAAGCCCGCCCCGGCCCGGAGGCCGAGTTAAAAAAAATAATAATCCCCGTTCAGTCTCAATGGCGGGGTGCGGGCCGGCCCGGCGGCGAGTGCGGTGGGCAGCAGGCCTCTTGGACAGGTTGAGAGATAAAAAAATAATAATTCCCGTTCAGTCTCAATGGCAGGGTGCGGGCCGGCCCGGCGGCAATTGCGGCGGGCAGCAGGCCTCTTGGACAGGTTGAGAGATAAAAAAATAATAATTCCCATGCAGTCTCAATGGCGGGGTGCGGGCCGGGGAATAGGCCTCTTGGCCGGGGTGAATATGTTGGAACGCGGCGCGCGTAAATAGAAGCGGCTGGAGGTACCGGGGGCGAAGCCCGCCCCGGCCCGGAGGCCGAGTTAAAAAAAATAATAATCCCCGTTCAGTCTCAATGGCGGGGTGCGGGCCGGCCCGGCGGCGAGTGCGGCGGGCAGCAGGCCTCTTGGACAGGTTGAGAGATAAAAAAAATAATAATTCCCGTGCAGTCTCAATGGCGGGGTGCGGGCCGGGGAATAGGCCTCTTGGCCGGGGTGAATATGTTGGAACGCGGCGCGCGTAAATAGAAGCGGCTGGAGGTACCGGGGGCGAAGCCCGCCCCGGCCCGGAGGCCGAGTTAAAAAAAATAATAATCCCCGTTCAGTCTCAATGGCGGGGTGCGGGCCGGCCCGGCGGCGATTGCGGCGGGCAGCAGGCCTCTTGGACAGGTTGAGAGATAAAAAAATAATAATTCCCATGCAGTCTCAATGGCGGGGTGCGGGCCGGGGAATAGGCCTCTTGGCCGGGGTGAATATGTTGGAACGCGGCGCGCGTAAATAGAAGCGGCTGGAGGTACCGGGGGCGAAGCCCGCCCCGGCCCGGAGGCCGAGTTAAAAAAAATAATAATCCCCGTTCAGTCTCAATGGCGGGGTGCGGGCCGGCCCGGCGGCGATTGCGGCGGGCAGCAGGCCTCTTGGACAGGTTGAGAGATAAAAAAATAATAATTCCCATGCAGTCTCAATGGCGGGGTGCGGGCCGGGGAATAGGCCTCTTGGCCGGGGTGAATATGTTGGAACTCGGCGCGCGTAAATAGAAGCGGCTGGAGGTACCGGGGGCGAAGCCCGCCCCGGCCCGGAGGCCGAGTTAAAAAAAATAATAATCCCCGTTCAGTCTCAATGGCGGGGTGCGGGCCGGCCCGGCGGCGAGTGCGGCGGGCAGCAGGCCTCTTGGACAGGTTGAGAGATAAAAAAATAATAATTCCCGTGCAGTCTCAATGGCGGGGTGCGGGCCGGGGAATAGGCCTCTTGGCCGGGGTGAATATGTTGGAACGCAGCGCGCGTAAATAGAAGCGGCTGGAGGTACCGGGGGCGAAGCCCGCCCCGGTCCGGAGGCCGAGTTAAAAAAAATAATAATCCCCGTTCAGTCTCAATGGCAGGGTGCGGGCCGGCCCGGCGGCGATTGCGGCGGGCAGCAGGCCTCTTGGACAGGTTGAGAGATAAAAAAATAATAATTCCCATGCAGTCTCAATGGCGGGGTGCGGGCCGGGGAATAGGCCTCTTGGCCGGGGTGAATAGTGTTGGAACACGGCCCGCGGAAATAGTAGCGGCTGGAGGTACCGGGGGCGATGCCCGCCCCGGGCCGGCGGCCAAGTTAAAAAAATAAATAATCCCGTTCAGTCTCAATGGCAGGGTGCGGGCCGGCCCGGCGGCGAGTGCGGCGGGCAGCAGGCCTCTTGGACAGGTTGAGAGATAAAAAAATAATAATTCCCGTTCAGTCTCAATGGCAGGGTGCGGGCCGGCCCGGCGGCGATTGCGGCGGGCAGCAGGCCTCTTGGACAGGTTGAGAGATAAAAAAATAATAATTCCCATGCAGTCTCAATGGCGGGGTGCGGGCCGGGGAATAGGCCTCTTGGCCGGGGTGAATATGTTGGAACGCGGCGCGCGTAAATAGAAGCGGCTGGAGGTACCGGGGGCGAAGCCCGCCCCGGCCCGGAGGCCGAGTTAAAAAAAATAATAATCCCCGTTCAGTCTCAATGGCGGGGTGCGGGCCGGCCCGGCGGCGAGTGCGGCGGGCAGCAGGCCTCTTGGACAGGTTGAGAGATAAAAAAATAATAATTCCCGTGCAGTCTCAATGGCGGGGTGCGGGCCGGGGAATAGGCCTCTTGGCCTGGGTGAATATGTTGGAACGCGGCGCGCGTAAATAGAAGCGGCTGGAGGTACCGGGGGCGAAGCCCGCCCCGGCCCGGAGGCCGAGTTAAAAAAAATAATAATCCCCGTTCAGTCTCAATGGCGGGGTGCGGGCCGGCCCGGCGGCGAGTGCGGCGGGCAGCAGGCCTCTTGGACAGGTTGAGAGATAAAAAAATAATAATTCCCGTGCAGTCTCAATGGCGGGGTGCGGGCCGGGGAATAGGCCTCTTGGCCGGGGTGAATAGTGTTGGAACACGGCCCGCGGAAATAGTAGCGGCTGGAGGTACCGGGGGCGATGCCCGCCCCGGCCCGGCGGCCAAGTTAAAAAAATAAATAATCCCGTTCAGTCTCAATGGCAGGGTGCGGGCCGGCCCGGCGGCGATTGCGGCGGGCAGCAGGCCTCTTGGACAGGTTGAGAGATAAAAAAAAAATAATTCCCATGCAGTCTCAATGGCGGGGTGCGGGCCGGGGAATAGGCCTCTTGGCCGGGGTGAATATGTTGGAACGCGGCGCGCGTAAATAGAAGCGGCTGGAGGTACCGGGGGCGAAGCCCGCCCCGGCCCGGAGGCCGAGTTAAAAAAAATAATAATCCCCGTTCAGTCTCAATGGCGGGGTGCGGGCCGGCCCGGCGGCGAGTGCGGCGGGCAGCAGGCCTCTTGGACAGGTTGAGAGATAAAAAAATAATAATTCCCGTGCAGTCTCAATGGCGGGGTGCGGGCCGGGGAATAGGCCTCTTGGCCGGGGTGAATATGTTGGAACGCGGCGCGCGTAAATAGAAGCGGCTGGAGGTACCGGGGGCGAAGCCCGCCCCGGCCCGGAGGCCGAGTTAAAAAAAATAATAATCCCCGTTCAGTCTCAATGGCAGGGTGCGGGCCGGCCCGGCGGCGATTGCGGCGGGCAGCAGGCCTCTTGGACAGGTTGAGAGATAAAAAAATAATAATTCCCGTTCAGTCTCAATGGCAGGGTGCGGGCCGGCCCGGCGGCAATTGCGGCGGGCAGCAGGCCTCTTGGACAGGTTGAGAGATAAAAAAATAATAATTCCCATGCAGTCTCAATGGCGGGGTGCGGGCCGGGGAATAGGCCTCTTGGCCGGGGTGAATATGTTGGAACGCGGCGCGCGTAAATAGAAGCGGCTGGAGGTACCGGGGGCGAAGCCCGCCCCGGGCCGGAGGCGAGTTAAAAAAAATAATAATCCCCGTTCAGTCTCAATGGCGGGGTGCGGGCCGGCCCGGCGGCGAGTGCGGCGGGCAGCAGGCCTCTTGGACAGGTTGAGAGATAAAAAAATAATAATTCCCGTGCAGTCTCAATGGCGGGGTGCGGGCCGGGGAATAGGCCTCTTGGCCGGGGTGAATATGTTGGAACGCGGCGCGCGTAAATAGAAGCGGCTGGAGGTACCGGGGGCGAAGCCCGCCCCGGCCCGGAGGCCGAGTTAAAAAAAATAATAATCCCCGTTCAGTCTCAATGGCGGGGTGCGGGCCGGCCCGGCGGCGATTGCGGCGGGCAGCAGGCCTCTTGGACAGGTTGAGAGATAAAAAAATAATAATTCCCGTGCAGTCTCAATGGCGGGGTGCGGGCCGGGGAATAGGCCTCTTGGCCGGGGTGAATAGTGTTGGAACACGGCCCGCGGAAATAGTAGCGGCTGGAGGTACCGGGGGCGATGCCCGCCCCGGGCCGGCGGCCAAGTTAAAAAAATAAATAATCCCGTTCAGTCTCAATGGCAGGGTGCGGGCCGGCCCGGCGGCGATTGCGGCGGGCAGCAGGCCTCTTGGACAGGTTGAGAGATAAAAAAAAAATAATTCCCATGCAGTCTCATTGGCGGGGTGCGGGCAGGGGAATAGGCCTCTTGGCCGGGGTGAATATGTTGGAACGCGGCGCGCGTAAATAGAAGCGGCTCGAGGTACCGGGGGCGAAGCCCGCCCCGGCCCGGAGGCCGAGTTAAAAAAAATAATAATCCCCGTTCAGTCTCAATGGCGGGGTGCGGGCCGGCCCGGCGGCGAGTGCAGCGGGCAGCAGGCCTCTTGGACAGGTTGAGAGATAAAAAAATAATAATTCCGGTGCAGTCTCAATGGCGGGGTGCGGGCCGGGGAATAGGCCTCTTGGCCGGGGTGAATATGTTGGAACGCGGCGCGCGTAAATAGAAGCGGCTGGAGGTACCGGGGGCGAAGCCCGCCCCGGCCCGGAGGCCGAGTTAAAAAAAATAATAATCCCCGTTCAGTCTCAATGGCGGGGTGCGGGCCGGCCCGGCGGCGAGTGCGGCGGGCAGCAGGCCTCTTGGACAGGTTGAGAGATAAAAAAATAATAATTCCCGTGCAGTCTCAATGGCGGGGTGCGGGCCGGGGAATAGGCCTCTTGGCCGGGGTGAATATGTTGGAACGCGGCGCGCGTAAATAGAAGCGGCTGGAGGTACCGGGGGCGAAGCCCGCCCCGGCCCGGAGGCCGAGTTAAAAAAAATAATAATCCTCGTTCAGTCTCAATGGCGGGGTGCGGGCCGGCCCGGCGGCGATTGCGGCGGGCAGCAGGCCTCTTGGACAGGTTGAGAGATAAAAAAATAATAATTCCCGTGCAGTCTCAATGGCGGGGTGCGGGCCGGGGAATAGGCCTCTTGGCCGGGGTGAATAGTGTTGGAACACGGCCCGCGGAAATAGTAGCGGCTGGAGGTACCGGGGGCGATGCCCGCCCCGGCCCGGCGGCCAAGTTAAAAAAATAAATAATCCCGTTCAGTCTCAATGGCAGGGTGCGGGCCGGCCCGGCGGCGATTGCGGCGGGCAGCAGGCCTCTTGGACAGGTTGAGAGATAAAAAAAAAATAATTCCCATGCAGTCTCATTGGCGGGGTGCGGGCCGGGGAACAGGCCTCTTGGCCGGGGTGTATATGTTGGAACGCGGCGCGCGTAAATAGAAGCGGCTGGAGGTACCGGGGGCGAAGCCCGCCCCGGCCCGGAGGCCGAGTTAAAAAAAATAATAATCCCCGTTCAGTCTCAATGGCGGGGTGCGGGCCGGCCCGGCGGCGAGTGCGGCGGGCAGCAGGCCTCTTGGACAGGTTGAGAGATAAAAAAATAATAATTCCGGTGCAGTCTCAATGGCGGGGTGCGGGCCGGGGAATAGGCCTCTTGGCCGGGGTGAATATGTTGGAACGCGGCGCGCGTAAATAGAAGCGGCTGGAGGTACCGGGGGCGAAGCCCGCCCCGGCCCGGAGGCCGAGTTAAAAAAAATAATAATCCCCGTTCAGTCTCAATGGCGGGGTGCGGGCCGGCCCGGCGGCGATTGCGGCGGGCAGCAGGCCTCTTGGACAGGTTGAGAGATAAAAAAATAATAATTCCCGTGCAGTCTCAATGGCGGGGTGCGGGCCGGGGAATAGGCCTCTTGGCCGGGGTGAATATGTTGGAACGCGGCGCGCGTAAATAGAAGCGGCTGGAGGTACCGGGGGCGAAGCCCGCCCCGGCCCGGAGGCCGAGTTAAAAAAAATAATAATCCCCGTTCAGTCTCAATGGCGGGGTGCGGGCCGGCCCGGCGGCGAGTGCGGTGGGCAGCAGGCCTCTTGGACAGGTTGAGAGATAAAAAAATAATAATTCCCGTGCAGTCTCAATGGCGGGGTGCGGGCCGGGGAATAGGCCTCTTGGCCGGGGTGAATAGTGTTGGAACACGGCCCGCGGAAATAGTAGCGGCTGGAGGTACCGGGGGCGATGCCCGCCCCGGCCCGGCGGCCAAGTTAAAAAAATAAATAATCCCGTTCAGTCTCAATGGCAGGGTGCGGGCCGGCCCGGCGGCGATTGCGGCGGGCAGCAGGCCTCTTGGACAGGTTGAGAGATAAAAAAATAATAATTCCCGAGCAGTCTCAATGGCGGGGTGCGGGCCGGGGAATAGGCCTCTTGGCCGGGGTGAATATGTTGGAACGCGGCGCGCGTAAATAGAAGCGGCTGGAGGTACCGGGGGCGAAGCCCGCCCCGGCCCCGAGGCCGAGTTAAAAAAAATAATAATCCCCGTTCAGTCTCAATGGCAGGGTGCGGGCCGGCCCGGCGGCGATTGCGGCGGGCAGCAGGCCTCTTGGACAGGTTGAGAGATAAAAAAATAATAATTCCCGTTCAGTCTCAATGGCAGGGTGCGGGCCGGCCCGGCGGCAATTGCGGCGGGCAGCAGGCCTCTTGGACAGGTTGAGAGATAAAAAAATAATAATTCCCATGCAGTCTCAATGGCGGGGTGCGGGCCGGGGAATAGGCCTCTTGGCCGGGGTGAATATGTTGGAACGCGGCGCGCGTAAATAGAAGCGGCTGGAGGTACCGGGGGCGAAGCCCGCCCCGGCCCGGAGGCCGAGTTAAAAAAAATAATAATCCCCGTTCAGTCTCAATGGCGGGGTGCGGGCCGGCCCGGCGGCGAGTGCGGCGGGCAGCAGGCCTCTTGGACAGGTTGAGAGATAAAAAAATAATAATTCCCGTGCAGTCTCAATGGCGGGGTGCGGGCCGGGGAATAGGCCTCTTGGCCGGGGTGAATATGTTGGAACGCGGCGCGCGTAAATAGAAGCGGCTGGAGGTACCGGGGGCGAAGCCCGCCCCGGCCCGGAGGCCGAGTTAAAAAAAATAATAATCCCCGTTCAGTCTCAATGGCGGGGTGCGGGCCGGCCCGGCGGCGATTGCGGCGGGCAGCAGGCCTCTTGGACAGGTTGAGAGATAAAAAAATAATAATTCCCATGCAGTCTCAATGGCGGGGTGCGGGCCGGGGAATAGGCCTCTTGGCCGGGGTGAATATGTTGGAACGCGGCGCGCGTAAATAGAAGCGGCTGGAGGTACCGGGGGCGAAGCCCGCCCCGGCCCGGAGGCCGAGTTAAAAAAAATAATAATCCCCGTTCAGTCTCAATGGCGGGGTGCGGGCCGGCCCGGCGGCGATTGCGGCGGGCAGCAGGCCTCTTGGACAGGTTGAGAGATAAAAAAATAATAATTCCCATGCAGTCTCAATGGCGGGGTGCGGGCCGGGGAATAGGCCTCTTGGCCGGGGTGAATATGTTGGAACGCGGCGCGCGTAAATAGAAGCGGCTGGAGGTACCGGGGGCGAAGCCCGCCCCGGCCCGGAGGCCGAGTTAAAAAAAATAATAATCCCCGTTCAGTCTCAATGGCGGGGTGCGGGCCGGCCCGGCGGCGATTGCGGCGGGCAGCAGGCCTCTTGGACAGGTTGAGAGATAAAAAAATAATAATTCCCGTTCAGTCTCAATGGCAGGGTGCGGGCCGGCCCGGCGGCAATTGCGGCGGGCAGCAGGCCTCTTGGACAGGTTGAGAGATAAAAAAATAATAATTCCCATGCAGTCTCAATGGCGGGGTGCGGGCCGGGGAATAGGCCTCTTGGCCGGGGTGAATATGTTGGAACGCGGCGCGCGTAAATAGAAGCGGCTGGAGGTACCGGGGGCGAAGCCCGCCCCGGCCCGGAGGCGAGTTAAAAAAAATAATAATCCCCGTTCAGTCTCAATGGCGGGGTGCGGGCCGGCCCGGCGGCGAGTGCGGCGGGCAGCAGGCCTCTTGGACAGGTTGAGAGATAAAAAAATAATAATTCCCGTGCAGTCTCAATGGCGGGGTGCGGGCCGGGGAATAGGCCTCTTGGCCGGGGTGAATATGTTGGAACGCGGCGCGCGTAAATAGAAGCGGCTGGAGGTACCGGGGGCGAAGCCCGCCCCGGCCCGGAGGCCGAGTTAAAAAAAATAATAATCCCCGTTCAGTCTCAATGGCGGGGTGCAGGCCGGCCCGGCGGCGATTGCGGCGGGCAGCAGGCCTCTTGGACAGGTTGAGAGATAAAAAAATAATAATTCCCGTGCAGTCTCAATGGCGGGGTGCGGGCCGGGGAATAGGCCTCTTGGCCGGGGTGAATAGTGTTGGAACACGGCCCGCGGAAATAGTAGCGGCTGGAGGTACCGGGGGCGATGCCCGCCCCGGGCCGGCGGCCAAGTTAAAAAAATAAATAATCCCGTTCAGTCTCAATGGCAGGGTGCGGGCCGGCCCGGCGGCGATTGCGGCGGGCAGCAGGCCTCTTGGACAGGTTGAGAGATAAAAAAAAAATAATTCCCATGCAGTCTCATTGGCGGGGTGCGGGCCGGGGAATAGGCCTCTTGGCCGGGGTGAATATGTTGGAACGCGGCGCGCGTAAATAGAAGCGGCTCGAGGTACCGGGGGCGAAGCCCGCCCCGGCCCGGAGGCCGAGTTAAAAAAAATAATAATCCCCGTTCAGTCTCAATGGCGGGGTGCGGGCCGGCCCGGCGGCGAGTGCGGCGGGCAGCAGGCCTCTTGGACAGGTTGAGAGATAAAAAAATAATAATTCCGGTGCAGTCTCAATGGCGGGGTGCGGGCCGGGGAATAGGCCTCTTGGCCGGGGTGAATATGTTGGAACGCGGCGCGCGTAAATAGAAGCGGCTGGAGGTACCGGGGGCGAAGCCCGCCCCGGCCCGGAGGCCGAGTTAAAAAAAATAATAATCCCCGTTCAGTCTCAATGGCGGGGTGCGGGCCGGCCCGGCGGCGAGTGCGGCGGGCAGCAGGCCTCTTGGACAGGTTGAGAGATAAAAAAATAATAATTCCCGTGCAGTCTCAATGGCGGGGTGCGGGCCGGGGAATAGGCCTCTTGGCCGGGGTGAATATGTTGGAACGCGGCGCGCGTAAATAGAAGCGGCTGGAGGTACCGGGGGCGAAGCCCGCCCCGGCCCGGAGGCCGAGTTAAAAAAAATAATAATCCTCGTTCAGTCTCAATGGCGGGGTGCGGGCCGGCCCGGCGGCGATTGCGGCGGGCAGCAGGCCTCTTGGACAGGTTGAGAGATAAAAAAATAATAATTCCCGTGCAGTCTCAATGGCGGGGTGCGGGCCGGGGAATAGGCCTCTTGGCCGGGGTGAATAGTGTTGGAACACGGCCCGCGGAAATAGTAGCGGCTGGAGGTACCGGGGGCGATGCCCGCCCCGGCCCGGCGGCCAAGTTAAAAAAATAAATAATCCCGTTCAGTCTCAATGGCAGGGTGCGGGCCGGCCCGGCGGCGATTGCGGCGGGCAGCAGGCCTCTTGGACAGGTTGAGAGATAAAAAAAAAATAATTCCCATGCAGTCTCATTGGCGGGGTGCGGGCCGGGGAACAGGCCTCTTGGCCGGGGTGAATATGTTGGAACGCGGCGCGCGTAAATAGAAGCGGCTGGAGGTACCGGGGGCGAAGCCCGCCCCGGCCCGGAGGCCGAGTTAAAAAAAATAATAATCCCCGTTCAGTCTCAATGGCGGGGTGCGGGCCGGCCCGGCGGCGAGTGCGGCGGGCAGCAGGCCTCTTGGACAGGTTGAGAGATAAAAAAATAATAATTCCGGTGCAGTCTCAATGGCGGGGTGCGGGCCGGGGAATAGGCCTCTTGGCCGGGGTGAATATGTTGGAACGCGGCGCGCGTAAATAGAAGCGGCTGGAGGTACCGGGGGCGAAGCCCGCCCCGGCCCGGAGGCCGAGTTAAAAAAAATAATAATCCCCGTTCAGTCTCAATGGCGGGGTGCGGGCCGGCCCGGCGGCGAGTGCGGTGGGCAGCAGGCCTCTTGGACAGGTTGAGAGATAAAAAAATAATAATTCCCGTTCAGTCTCAATGGCAGGGTGCGGGCCGGCCCGGCGGCAATTGCGGCGGGCAGCAGGCCTCTTGGACAGGTTGAGAGATAAAAAAATAATAATTCCCATGCAGTCTCAATGGCGGGGTGCGGGCCGGGGAATAGGCCTCTTGGCCGGGGTGAATATGTTGGAATGCGGCGCGCGTAAATAGAAGCGGCTGGAGGTACCGGGGGCGAAGCCCGCCCCGGCCCGGAGGCCGAGTTAAAAAAAATAATAATCCCCGTTCAGTCTCAATGGCGGGGTGCGGGCCGGCCCGGCGGCGAGTGCGGCGGGCAGCAGGCCTCTTGGACAGGTTGAGAGATAAAAAAATAATAATTCCCGTGCAGTCTCAATGGCGGGGTGCGGGCCGGGGAATAGGCCTCTTGGCCGGGGTGAATATGTTGGAACGCGGCGCGCGTAAATAGAAGCGGCTGGAGGTACCGGGGGCGAAGCCCGCCCCGGCCCGGAGGCCGAGTTAAAAAAAATAATAATCCCCGTTCAGTCTCAATGGCGGGGTGCGGGCCGGCCCGGCGGCGATTGCGGCGGGCAGCAGGCCTCTTGGACAGGTTGAGAGATAAAAAAATAATAATTCCCATGCAGTCTCAATGGCGGGGTGCGGGCCGGGGAATAGGCCTCTTGGCCGGGGTGAATATGTTGGAACGCGGCGCGCGTAAATAGAAGCGGCTGGAGGTACCGGGGGCGAAGCCCGCCCCGGCCCGGAGGCCGAGTTAAAAAAAATAATAATCCCCGTTCAGTCTCAATGGCGGGGTGCGGGCCGGCCCGGCGGCGAGTGCGGCGGGCAGCAGGCCTCTTGGACAGGTTGAGAGATAAAAAAATAATAATTCCCGTGCAGTCTCAATGGCGGGGTGCGGGCCGGGGAATAGGCCTCTTGGCCGGGGTGAATATGTTGGAACGCAGCGCGCGTAAATAGAAGCGGCTGGAGGTACCGGGGGCGAAGCCCGCCCCGGTCCGGAGGCCGAGTTAAAAAAAATAATAATCCCCGTTCAGTCTCAATGGCAGGGTGCGGGCCGGCCCGGCGGCGATTGCGGCGGGCAGCAGGCCTCTTGGACAGGTTGAGAGATAAAAAAATAATAATTCCCGTGCAGTCTCAATGGCGGGGTGCGGGCCGGGGAATAGGCCTCTTGGCCGGGGTGAATAGTGTTGGAACACGGCCCGCGGAAATAGTAGCGGCTGGAGGTACCGGGGGCGATGCCCGCCCCGGCCCGGCGGCCAAGTTAAAAAAATAAATAATCCCGTTCAGTCTCAATGGCAGGGTGCGGGCCGGCCCGGCGGCGATTGCGGCGGGCAGCAGGCCTCTTGGACAGGTTGAGAGATAAAAAAAAAATAATTCCCATGCAGTCTCATTGGCGGGGTGCGGGCCGGGGAACAGGCCTCTTGGCCGGGGTGAATATGTTGGAACGCGGCGCGCGTAAATAGAAGCGGCTGGAGGTACCGGGGGCGAAGCCCGCCCCGGCCCGGAGGCCGAGTTAAAAAAAATAATAATCCCCGTTCAGTCTCAATGGCGGGGTGCGGGCCGGCCCGGCGGCGAGTGCGGCGGGCAGCAGGCCTCTTGGACAGGTTGAGAGATAAAAAAATAATAATTCCGGTGCAGTCTCAATGGCGGGGTGCGGGCCGGGGAATAGGCCTCTTGGCCGGGGTGAATATGTTGGAACGCGGCGCGCGTAAATAGAAGCGGCTGGAGGTACCGGGGGCGAAGCCCGCCCCGGCCCGGAGGCCGAGTTAAAAAAAATAATAATCCCCGTTCAGTCTCAATGGCGGGGTGCGGGCCGGCCCGGCGGCGAGTGCGGTGGGCAGCAGGCCTCTTGGACAGGTTGAGAGATAAAAAAATAATAATTCCCGTTCAGTCTCAATGGCAGGGTGCGGGCCGGCCCGGCGGCAATTGCGGCGGGCAGCAGGCCTCTTGGACAGGTTGAGAGATAAAAAAATAATAATTCCCATGCAGTCTCAATGGCGGGGTGCGGGCCGGGGAATAGGCCTCTTGGCCGGGGTGAATATGTTGGAACGCGGCGCGCGTAAATAGAAGCGGCTGGAGGTACCGGGGGCGAAGCCCGCCCCGGCCCGGAGGCCGAGTTAAAAAAAATAATAATCCCCGTTCAGTCTCAATGGCGGGGTGCGGGCCGGCCCGGCGGCGAGGGCGGCGGGCAGCAGGCCTCTTGGACAGGTTGAGAGATAAAAAAATAATAATTCCCGTGCAGTCTCAATGGCGGGGTGCGGGTCGGGGAGTAGGCCTCTTGGCCGGGGTGAATATGTTGGAACGCGGCGCGCGTAAATAGAAGCGGCTGGAGGTACCGGGGGCGAAGCCCGCCCCGGCCCGGAGGCCGAGTTAAAAAAAATAATAATCCCCGTTCAGTCTCAATGGCGGGGTGCGGGCCGGCCCGGCGGCGATTGCGGCGGGCAGCAGGCCTCTTGGACAGGTTGAGAGATAAAAAAATAATAATTCCCATGCAGTCTCAATGGCGGGGTGCGGGCCGGGGAATAGGCCTCTTGGCCGGGGTGAATATGTTGGAACGCGGCGCGCGTAAATAGAAGCGGCTGGAGGTACCGGGGGCGAAGCCCGCCCCGGCCCGGAGGCCGAGTTAAAAAAAATAATAATCCCCGTTCAGTCTCAATGGCGGGGTGCGGGCCGGCCCGGCGGCGATTGCGGCGGGCAGCAGGCCTCTTGGACAGGTTGAGAGATAAAAAAATAATAATTCCCATGCAGTCTCAATGGCGGGGTGCGGGCCGGGGAATAGGCCTCTTGGCCGGGGTGAATATGTTGGAACGCGGCGCGCGTAAATAGAAGCGGCTGGAGGTACCGGGGGCGAAGCCCGCCCCGGCCCGGAGGCCGAGTTAAAAAAAATAATAATCCCCGTTCAGTCTCAATGGCGGGGTGCGGGCCGGCCCGGCGGCGAGTGCGGCGGGCAGCAGGCCTCTTGGACAGGTTGAGAGATAAAAAAATAATAATTCCCGTGCAGTCTCAATGGCGGGGTGCGGGCCGGGGAATAGGCCTCTTGGCCGGGGTGAATATGTTGGAACGCGGCGCGCGTAAATAGAAGCGGCTGGAGGTACCGGGGGCGAAGCCCGCCCCGGCCCGGAGGCCGAGTTAAAAAAAATAATAATCCTCGTTCAGTCTCAATGGCGGGGTGCGGGCCGGCCCGGCGGCGATTGCGGCGGGCAGCAGGCCTCTTGGACAGGTTGAGAGATAAAAAAATAATAATTCCCGTGCAGTCTCAATGGCGGGGTGCGGGCCGGGGAATAGGCCTCTTGGCCGGGGTGAATAGTGTTGGAACACGGCCCGCGGAAATAGTAGCGGCTGGAGGTACCGGGGGCGATGCCCGCCCCGGCCCGGCGGCCAAGTTAAAAAAATAAATAATCCCGTTCAGTCTCAATGGCAGGGTGCGGGCCGGCCCGGCGGCGATTGCGGCGGGCAGCAGGCCTCTTGGACAGGTTGAGAGATAAAAAAAAAATAATTCCCATGCAGTCTCATTGGCGGGGTGCGGGCCGGGGAACAGGCCTCTTGGCCGGGGTGAATATGTTGGAACGCGGCGCGCGTAAATAGAAGCGGCTGGAGGTACCGGGGGCGAAGCCCGCCCCGGCCCGGAGGCCGAGTTAAAAAAAATAATAATCCCCGTTCAGTCTCAATGGCGGGGTGCGGGCCGGCCCGGCGGCGAGTGCGGCGGGCAGCAGGCCTCTTGGACAGGTTGAGAGATAAAAAAATAATAATTCCGGTGCAGTCTCAATGGCGGGGTGCGGGCCGGGGAATAGGCCTCTTGGCCGGGGTGAATATGTTGGAACGCGGCGCGCGTAAATAGAAGCGGCTGGAGGTACCGGGGGCGAAGCCCGCCCCGGCCCGGAGGCCGAGTTAAAAAAAATAATAATCCCCGTTCAGTCTCAATGGCGGGGTGCGGGCCGGCCCGGCGGCGAGTGCGGTGGGCAGCAGGCCTCTTGGACAGGTTGAGAGATAAAAAAATAATAATTCCCGTTCAGTCTCAATGGCAGGGTGCGGGCCGGCCCGGCGGCAATTGCGGCGGGCAGCAGGCCTCTTGGACAGGTTGAGAGATAAAAAAATAATAATTCCCATGCAGTCTCAATGGCGGGGTGCGGGCCGGGGAATAGGCCTCTTGGCCGGGGTGAATATGTTGGAACGCGGCGCGCGTAAATAGAAGCGGCTGGAGGTACCGGGGGCGAAGCCCGCCCCGGCCCGGAGGCCGAGTTAAAAAAAATAATAATCCCCGTTCAGTCTCAATGGCGGGGTGCGGGCCGGCCCGGCGGCGAGTGCGGCGGGCAGCAGGCCTCTTGGACAGGTTGAGAGATAAAAAAATAATAATTCCCGTGCAGTCTCAATGGCGGGGTGCGGGCCGGGGAATAGGCCTCTTGGCCGGGGTGAATATGTTGGAACGCGGCGCGCGTAAATAGAAGCGGCTGGAGGTACCGGGGGCGAAGCCCGCCCCGGCCCGGAGGCCGAGTTAAAAAAAATAATAATCCCCGTTCAGTCTCAATGGCGGGGTGCGGGCCGGCCCGGCGGCGATTGCGGCGGGCAGCAGGCCTCTTGGACAGGTTGAGAGATAAAAAAATAATAATTCCCATGCAGTCTCAATGGCGGGGTGCGGGCCGGGGAATAGGCCTCTTGGCCGGGGTGAATATGTTGGAACGCGGCGCGCGTAAATAGAAGCGGCTGGAGGTACCGGGGGCGAAGCCCGCCCCGGCCCGGAGGCCGAGTTAAAAAAAATAATAATCCCCGTTCAGTCTCAATGGCGGGGTGCGGGCCGGCCCGGCGGCGATTGCGGCGGGCAGCAGGCCTCTTGGACAGGTTGAGAGATAAAAAAATAATAATTCCCATGCAGTCTCAATGGCGGGGTGCGGGCCGGGGAATAGGCCTCTTGGCCGGGGTGAATATGTTGGAACGCGGCGCGCGTAAATAGAAGCGGCTGGAGGTACCGGGGGCGAAGCCCGCCCCGGCCCGGAGGCCGAGTTAAAAAAAATAATAATCCCCGTTCAGTCTCAATGGCGGGGTGCGGGCCGGCCCGGCGGCGAGTGCGGCGGGCAGCAGGCCTCTTGGACAGGTTGAGAGATAAAAAAATAATAATTCCCGTGCAGTCTCAATGGCGGGGTGCGGGCCGGGGAATAGGCCTCTTGGCCGGGGTGAATATGTTGGAACGCAGCGCGCGTAAATAGAAGCGGCTGGAGGTACCGGGGGCGAAGCCCGCCCCGGTCCGGAGGCCGAGTTAAAAAAAATAATAATCCCCGTTCAGTCTCAATGGCAGGGTGCGGGCCGGCCCGGCGGCGATTGCGGCGGGCAGCAGGCCTCTTGGACAGGTTGAGAGATAAAAAAATAATAATTCCCGTGCAGTCTCAATGGCGGGGTGCGGGCCGGGGAATAGGCCTCTTGGCCGGGGTGAATAGTGTTGGAACACGGCCCGCGGAAATAGTAGCGGCTGGAGGTACCGGGGGCGATGCCCGCCCCGGCCCGGCGGCCAAGTTAAAAAAATAAATAATCCCGTTCAGTCTCAATGGCAGGGTGCGGGCCGGCCCGGCGGCGATTGCGGCGGGCAGCAGGCCTCTTGGACAGGTTGAGAGATAAAAAAAAAATAATTCCCATGCAGTCTCATTGGCGGGGTGCGGGCCGGGGAACAGGCCTCTTGGCCGGGGTGAATATGTTGGAACGCGGCGCGCGTAAATAGAAGCGGCTGGAGGTACCGGGGGCGAAGCCCGCCCCGGCCCGGAGGCCGAGTTAAAAAAAATAATAATCCCCGTTCAGTCTCAATGGCGGGGTGCGGGCCGGCCCGGCGGCGAGTGCGGCGGGCAGCAGGCCTCTTGGACAGGTTGAGAGATAAAAAAATAATAATTCCGGTGCAGTCTCAATGGCGGGGTGCGGGCCGGGGAATAGGCCTCTTGGCCGGGGTGAATATGTTGGAACGCGGCGCGCGTAAATAGAAGCGGCTGGAGGTACCGGGGGCGAAGCCCGCCCCGGCCCGGAGGCCGAGTTAAAAAAAATAATAATCCCCGTTCAGTCTCAATGGCGGGGTGCGGGCCGGCCCGGCGGCGAGTGCGGTGGGCAGCAGGCCTCTTGGACAGGTTGAGAGATAAAAAAATAATAATTCCCGTTCAGTCTCAATGGCAGGGTGCGGGCCGGCCCGGCGGCAATTGCGGCGGGCAGCAGGCCTCTTGGACAGGTTGAGAGATAAAAAAATAATAATTCCCATGCAGTCTCAATGGCGGGGTGCGGGCCGGGGAATAGGCCTCTTGGCCGGGGTGAATATGTTGGAACGCGGCGCGCGTAAATAGAAGCGGCTGGAGGTACCGGGGGCGAAGCCCGCCCCGGCCCGGAGGCCGAGTTAAAAAAAATAATAATCCCCGTTCAGTCTCAATGGCGGGGTGCGGGCCGGCCCGGCGGCGAGTGCGGCGGGCAGCAGGCCTCTTGGACAGGTTGAGAGATAAAAAAATAATAATTCCCGTGCAGTCTCAATGGCGGGGTGCGGGCCGGGGAGTAGGCCTCTTGGCCGGGGTGAATATGTTGGAACGCGGCGCGCGTAAATAGAAGCGGCTGGAGGTACCGGGGGCGAAGCCCGCCCCGGCCCGGAGGCCGAGTTAAAAAAAATAATAATCCCCGTTCAGTCTCAATGGCGGGGTGCGGGCCGGCCCGGCGGCGATTGCGGCGGGCAGCAGGCCTCTTGGACAGGTTGAGAGATAAAAAAATAATAATTCCCATGCAGTCTCAATGGCGGGGTGCGGGCCGGGGAATAGGCCTCTTGGCCGGGGTGAATATGTTGGAACGCGGCGCGCGTAAATAGAAGCGGCTGGAGGTACCGGGGGCGAAGCCCGCCCCGGCCCGGAGGCCGAGTTAAAAAAAATAATAATCCCCGTTCAGTCTCAATGGCGGGGTGCGGGCCGGCCCGGCGGCGATTGCGGCGGGCAGCAGGCCTCTTGGACAGGTTGAGAGATAAAAAAATAATAATTCCCATGCAGTCTCAATGGCGGGGTGCGGGCCGGGGAATAGGCCTCTTGGCCGGGGTGAATATGTTGGAACGCGGCGCGCGTAAATAGAAGCGGCTGGAGGTACCGGGGGCGAAGCCCGCCCCGGCCCGGAGGCCGAGTTAAAAAAAATAATAATCCCCGTTCAGTCTCAATGGCGGGGTGCGGGCCGGCCCGGCGGCGAGTGCGGCGGGCAGCAGGCCTCTTGGACAGGTTGAGAGATAAAAAAATAATAATTCCCGTGCAGTCTCAATGGCGGGGTGCGGGCCGGGGAATAGGCCTCTTGGCCGGGGTGAATATGTTGGAACGCAGCGCGCGTAAATAGAAGCGGCTGGAGGTACCGGGGGCGAAGCCCGCCCCGGTCCGGAGGCCGAGTTAAAAAAAATAATAATCCCCGTTCAGTCTCAATGGCAGGGTGCGGGCCGGCCCGGCGGCGATTGCGGCGGGCAGCAGGCCTCTTGGACAGGTTGAGAGATAAAAAAATAATAATTCCCATGCAGTCTCAATGGCGGGGTGCGGGCCGGGGAATAGGCCTCTTGGCCGGGGTGAATATGTTGGAACGCGGCGCGCGTAAATAGAAGCGGCTGGAGGTACCGGGGGCGAAGCCCGCCCCGGCCCGGAGGCCGAGTTAAAAAAAATAATAATCCCCGTTCAGTCTCAATGGCGGGGTGCGGGCCGGCCCGGCGGCGATTGCGGCGGGCAGCAGGCCTCTTGGACAGGTTGAGAGATAAAAAAATAATAATTCCCGTGCAGTCTCAATGGCGGGGTGCGGGCCGGGGAATAGGCCTCTTGGCCGGGGTGAATAGTGTTGGAACACGGCCCGCGGAAATAGTAGCGGCTGGAGGTACCGGGGGCGATGCCCGCCCCGGGCCGGCGGCCAAGTTAAAAAAATAAATAATCCCGTTCAGTCTCAATGGCAGGGTGCGGGCCGGCCCGGCGGCGATTGCGGCGGGCAGCAGGCCTCTTGGACAGGTTGAGAGATAAAAAAAAAATAATTCCCATGCAGTCTCATTGGCGGGGTGCGGGCCGGGGAATAGGCCTCTTGGCCGGGGTGAATATGTTGGAACGCGGCGCGCGTAAATAGAAGCGGCTCGAGGTACCGGGGGCGAAGCCCGCCCCGGCCCGGAGGCCGAGTTAAAAAAAATAATAATCCCCGTTCAGTCTCAATGGCGGGGTGCGGGCCGGCCCGGCGGCGAGTGCGGCGGGCAGCAGGCCTCTTGGACAGGTTGAGAGATAAAAAAATAATAATTCCGGTGCAGTCTCAATGGCGGGGTGCGGGCCGGGGAATAGGCCTCTTGGCCGGGGTGAATATGTTGGAACGCGGCGCGCGTAAATAGAAGCGGCTGGAGGTACCGGGGGCGAAGCCCGCCCCGGCCCGGAGGCCGAGTTAAAAAAAATAATAATCCCCGTTCAGTCTCAATGGCGGGGTGCGGGCCGGCCCGGCGGCGAGTGCGGCGGGCAGCAGGCCTCTTGGACAGGTTGAGAGATAAAAAAATAATAATTCCCGTGCAGTCTCAATGGCGGGGTGCGGGCCGGGGAATAGGCCTCTTGGCCGGGGTGAATATGTTGGAACGTGGCGCGCGTAAATAGAAGCGGCTGGAGGTACCGGGGGCGAAGCCCGCCCCGGCCCGGAGGCCGAGTTAAAAAAAATAATAATCCCCGTTCAGTCTCAATGGCGGGGTGCGGGCCGGCCCGGCGGCGAGTGCGGTGGGCAGCAGGCCTCTTGGACAGGTTGAGAGATAAAAAAATAATAATTCCCGTGCAGTCTCAATGGCGGGGTGCGGGCCGGGGAATAGGCCTCTTGGCCGGGGTGAATAGTGTTGGAACACGGCCCGCGGAAATAGTAGCGGCTGGAGGTACCGGGGGCGATGCCCGCCCCGGCCCGGCGGCCAAGTTAAAAAAATAAATAATCCCGTTCAGTCTCAATGGCAGGGTGCGGGCCGGCCCGGCGGCGATTGCGGCGGGCAGCAGGCCTCTTGGACAGGTTGAGAGATAAAAAAATAATAATTCCCGTGCAGTCTCAATGGCGGGGTGCGGGCCGGGGAATAGGCCTCTTGGCCGGGGTGAATATGTTGGAACGCGGCGCGCGTAAATAGAAGCGGCTGGAGGTACCGGGGGCGAAGCCCGCCCCGGCCCCGAGGCCGAGTTAAAAAAAATAATAATCCCCGTTCAGTCTCAATGGCAGGGTGCGGGCCGGCCCGGCGGCGATTGCGGCGGGCAGCAGGCCTCTTGGACAGGTTGAGAGATAAAAAAATAATAATTCCCGTTCAGTCTCAATGGCAGGGTGCGGGCCGGCCCGGCGGCAATTGCGGCGGGCAGCAGGCCTCTTGGACAGGTTGAGAGATAAAAAAATAATAATTCCCATGCAGTCTCAATGGCGGGGTGCGGGCCGGGGAATAGGCCTCTTGGCCGGGGTGAATATGTTGGAACGCGGCGCGCGTAAATAGAAGCGGCTGGAGGTACCGGGGGCGAAGCCCGCCCCGGCCCGGAGGCCGAGTTAAAAAAAATAATAATCCCCGTTCAGTCTCAATGGCGGGGTGCGGGCCGGCCCGGCGGCGAGTGCGGCGGGCAGCAGGCCTCTTGGACAGGTTGAGAGATAAAAAAATAATAATTCCCGTGCAGTCTCAATGGCGGGGTGCGGGCCGGGGAATAGGCCTCTTGGCCGGGGTGAATATGTTGGAACGCGGCGCGCGTAAATAGAAGCGGCTGGAGGTACCGGGGGCGAAGCCCGCCCCGGCCCGGAGGCCGAGTTAAAAAAAATAATAATCCCCGTTCAGTCTCAATGGCGGGGTGCGGGCCGGCCCGGCGGCGATTGCGGCGGGCAGCAGGCCTCTTGGACAGGTTGAGAGATAAAAAAATAATAATTCCCATGCAGTCTCAATGGCGGGGTGCGGGCCGGGGAATAGGCCTCTTGGCCGGGGTGAATATGTTGGAACGCGGCGCGCGTAAATAGAAGCGGCTGGAGGTACCGGGGGCGAAGCCCGCCCCGGCCCGGAGGCCGAGTTAAAAAAAATAATAATCCCCGTTCAGTCTCAATGGCGGGGTGCGGGCCGGCCCGGCGGCGATTGCGGCGGGCAGCAGGCCTCTTGGACAGGTTGAGAGATAAAAAAATAATAATTCCCATGCAGTCTCAATGGCGGGGTGCGGGCCGGGGAATAGGCCTCTTGGCCGGGGTGAATATGTTGGAACGCGGCGCGCGTAAATAGAAGCGGCTGGAGGTACCGGGGGCGAAGCCCGCCCCGGCCCGGAGGCCGAGTTAAAAAAAATAATAATCCCCGTTCAGTCTCAATGGCGGGGTGCGGGCCGGCCCGGCGGCGAGTGCGGCGGGCAGCAGGCCTCTTGGACAGGTTGAGAGATAAAAAAATAATAATTCCCGTGCAGTCTCAATGGCGGGGTGCGGGCCGGGGAATAGGCCTCTTGGCCGGGGTGAATATGTTGGAACGCAGCGCGCGTAAATAGAAGCGGCTGGAGGTACCGGGGGCGAAGCCCGCCCCGGTCCGGAGGCCGAGTTAAAAAAAATAATAATCCCTGTTCAGTCTCAATGGCAGGGTGCGGGCCGGCCCGGCGGCGATTGCGGCGGGCAGCAGGCCTCTTGGACAGGTTGAGAGATAAAAAAATAATAATTCCCGTGCAGTCTCAATGGCGGGGTGCGGGCCGGGGAATAGGCCTCTTGGCCGGGGTGAATATGTTGGAACGCGGCGCGCGTAAATAGAAGCGGCTGGAGGTACCGGGGGCGAAGCCCGCCCCGGCCCGGAGGCCGAGTTAAAAAAAATAATAATCCCCGTTCAGTCTCAATGGCGGGGTGCGGGCCGGCCCGGCGGCGAGTGCGGCGGGCAGCAGGCCTCTTGGACAGGTTGAGAGATAAAAAAATAATAATTCCCGTGCAGTCTCAATGGCGGGGTGCGGGCCGGGGAATAGGCCTCTTGGCCGGGGTGAATAGTGTTGGAACACGGCCCGCGGAAATAGTAGCGGCTGGAGGTACCGGGGGCGATGCCCGCCCCGGCCCGGCGGCCAAGTTAAAAAAATAAATAATCCCGTTCAGTCTCAATGGCAGGGTGCGGGCCGGCCCGGCGGCGATTGCGGCGGGCAGCAGGCCTCTTGGACAGGTTGAGAGATAAAAAAAAAATAATTCCCATGCAGTCTCAATGGCGGGGTGCGGGCCGGGGAATAGGCCTCTTGGCCGGGGTGAATATGTTGGAACGCGGCGCGCGTAAATAGAAGCGGCTGGAGGTACCGGGGGCGAAGCCCGCCCCGGCCCGGAGGCCGAGTTAAAAAAAATAATAATCCCCGTTCAGTCTCAATGGCGGGGTGCGGGCCGGCCCGGCGGCGATTGCGGCGGGCAGCAGGCCTCTTGGACAGGTTGAGAGATAAAAAAATAATAATTCCCGTTCAGTCTCAATGGCAGGGTGCGGGCCGGCCCGGCGGCAATTGCGGCGGGCAGCAGGCCTCTTGGACAGGTTGAGAGATAAAAAAATAATAATTCCCATGCAGTCTCAATGGCGGGGTGCGGGCCGGGGAATAGGCCTCTTGGCCGGGGTGAATATGTTGGAACGCGGCGCGCGTAAATAGAAGCGGCTGGAGGTACCGGGGGCGAAGCCCGCCCCGGCCCGGAGGCGAGTTAAAAAAAATAATAATCCCCGTTCAGTCTCAATGGCGGGGTGCGGGCCGGCCCGGCGGCGAGTGCGGCGGGCAGCAGGCCTCTTGGACAGGTTGAGAGATAAAAAAATAATAATTCCCGTGCAGTCTCAATGGCGGGGTGCGGGCCGGGGAATAGGCCTCTTGGCCGGGGTGAATATGTTGGAACGCGGCGCGCGTAAATAGAAGCGGCTGGAGGTACCGGGGGCGAAGCCCGCCCCGGCCCGGAGGCCGAGTTAAAAAAAATAATAATCCCCGTTCAGTCTCAATGGCGGGGTGCAGGCCGGCCCGGCGGCGATTGCGGCGGGCAGCAGGCCTCTTGGACAGGTTGAGAGATAAAAAAATAATAATTCCCGTGCAGTCTCAATGGCGGGGTGCGGGCCGGGGAATAGGCCTCTTGGCCGGGGTGAATAGTGTTGGAACACGGCCCGCGGAAATAGTAGCGGCTGGAGGTACCGGGGGCGATGCCCGCCCCGGGCCGGCGGCCAAGTTAAAAAAATAAATAATCCCGTTCAGTCTCAATGGCAGGGTGCGGGCCGGCCCGGCGGCGATTGCGGCGGGCAGCAGGCCTCTTGGACAGGTTGAGAGATAAAAAAATAATAATTCCCATGCAGTCTCATTGGCGGGGTGCGGGCCGGGGAATAGGCCTCTTGGCCGGGGTGAATATGTTGGAACGCGGCGCGCGTAAATAGAAGCGGCTCGAGGTACCGGGGGCGAAGCCCGCCCCGGCCCGGAGGCCGAGTTAAAAAAAATAATAATCCCCGTTCAGTCTCAATGGCGGGGTGCGGGCCGGCCCGGCGGCGAGTGCGGCGGGCAGCAGGCCTCTTGGACAGGTTGAGAGATAAAAAAATAATAATTCCGGTGCAGTCTCAATGGCGGGGTGCGGGCCGGGGAATAGGCCTCTTGGCCGGGGTGAATATGTTGGAACGCGGCGCGCGTAAATAGAAGCGGCTGGAGGTACCGGGGGCGAAGCCCGCCCCGGCCCGGAGGCCGAGTTAAAAAAAATAATAATCCCCGTTCAGTCTCAATGGCGGGGTGCGGGCCGGCCCGGCGGCGAGTGCGGCGGGCAGCAGGCCTCTTGGACAGGTTGAGAGATAAAAAAATAATAATTCCCGTGCAGTCTCAATGGCGGGGTGCGGGCCGGGGAATAGGCCTCTTGGCCGGGGTGAATATGTTGGAACGCGGCGCGCGTAAATAGAAGCGGCTGGAGGTACCGGGGGCGAAGCCCGCCCCGGCCCGGAGGCCGAGTTAAAAAAAATAATAATCCTCGTTCAGTCTCAATGGCGGGGTGCGGGCCGGCCCGGCGGCGATTGCGGCGGGCAGCAGGCCTCTTGGACAGGTTGAGAGATAAAAAAATAATAATTCCCGTGCAGTCTCAATGGCGGGGTGCGGGCCGGGGAATAGGCCTCTTGGCCGGGGTGAATAGTGTTGGAACACGGCCCGCGGAAATAGTAGCGGCTGGAGGTACCGGGGGCGATGCCCGCCCCGGCCCGGCGGCCAAGTTAAAAAAATAAATAATCCCGTTCAGTCTCAATGGCAGGGTGCGGGCCGGCCCGGCGGCGATTGCGGCGGGCAGCAGGCCTCTTGGACAGGTTGAGAGATAAAAAAAAAATAATTCCCATGCAGTCTCATTGGCGGGGTGCGGGCCGGGGAACAGGCCTCTTGGCCGGGGTGAATATGTTGGAACGCGGCGCGCGTAAATAGAAGCGGCTGGAGGTACCGGGGGCGAAGCCCGCCCCGGCCCGGAGGCCGAGTTAAAAAAAATAATAATCCCCGTTCAGTCTCAATGGCGGGGTGCGGGCCGGCCCGGCGGCGAGTGCGGCGGGCAGCAGGCCTCTTGGACAGGTTGAGAGATAAAAAAATAATAATTCCGGTGCAGTCTCAATGGCGGGGTGCGGGCCGGGGAATAGGCCTCTTGGCCGGGGTGAATATGTTGGAACGCGGCGCGCGTAAATAGAAGCGGCTGGAGGTACCGGGGGCGAAGCCCGCCCCGGCCCGGAGGCCGAGTTAAAAAAAATAATAATCCCCGTTCAGTCTCAATGGCGGGGTGCGGGCCGGCCCGGCGGCGAGTGCGGTGGGCAGCAGGCCTCTTGGACAGGTTGAGAGATAAAAAAATAATAATTCCCGTTCAGTCTCAATGGCAGGGTGCGGGCCGGCCCGGCGGCAATTGCGGCGGGAAGCAGGCCTCTTGGACAGGTTGAGAGATAAAAAAATAATAATTCCCATGCAGTCTCAATGGCGGGGTGCGGGCCGGGGAATAGGCCTCTTGGCCGGGGTGAATATGTTGGAACGCGGCGCGCGTAAATAGAAGCGGCTGGAGGTACCGGGGGCGAAACCCGCCCCGGCCCGGAGGCCGAGTTAAAAAAAATAATAATCCCCGTTCAGTCTCAATGGCGGGGTGCGGGCCGGCCCGGCGGCGAGTGCGGCGGGCAGCAGGCCTCTTGGACAGGTTGAGAGATAAAAAAAATAATAATTCCCGTGCAGTCTCAATGGCGGGGTGCGGGCCGGGGAATAGGCCTCTTGGCCGGGGTGAATATGTTGGAACGCGGCGCGCGTAAATAGAAGCGGCTGGAGGTACCGGGGGCGAAGCCCGCCCCGGCCCGGAGGCCGAGTTAAAAAAAATAATAATCCCCGTTCAGTCTCAATGGCGGGGTGCGGGCCGGCCCGGCGGCGAGTGCGGTGGGCAGCAGGCCTCTTGGACAGGTTGAGAGATAAAAAAATAATAATTCCCGTGCAGTCTCAATGGCGGGGTGCGGGCCGGGGAATAGGCCTCTTGGCCGGGGTGAATAGTGTTGGAACACGGCCCGCGGAAATAGTAGCGGCTGGAGGTACCGGGGGCGATGCCCGCCCCGGCCCGGCGGCCAAGTTAAAAAAATAAATAATCCCGTTCAGTCTCAATGGCAGGGTGCGGGCCGGCCCGGCGGCGATTGCGGCGGGCAGCAGGCCTCTTGGACAGGTTGAGAGATAAAAAAATAATAATTCCCGTGCAGTCTCAATGGCGGGGTGCGGGCCGGGGAATAGGCCTCTTGGCCGGGGTGAATATGTTGGAACGCGGCGCGCGTAAATAGAAGCGGCTGGAGGTACCGGGGGCGAAGCCCGCCCCGGCCCCGAGGCCGAGTTAAAAAAAATAATAATCCCCGTTCAGTCTCAATGGCAGGGTGCGGGCCGGCCCGGCGGCGATTGCGGCGGGCAGCAGGCCTCTTGGACAGGTTGAGAGATAAAAAAATAATAATTCCCGTTCAGTCTCAATGGCAGGGTGCGGGCCGGCCCGGCGGCAATTGCGGCGGGCAGCAGGCCTCTTGGACAGGTTGAGAGATAAAAAAATAATAATTCCCATGCAGTCTCAATGGCGGGGTGCGGGCCGGGGAATAGGCCTCTTGGCCGGGGTGAATATGTTGGAACGCGGCGCGCGTAAATAGAAGCGGCTGGAGGTACCGGGGGCGAAGCCCGCCCCGGCCCGGAGGCCGAGTTAAAAAAAATAATAATCCCCGTTCAGTCTCAATGGCGGGGTGCGGGCCGGCCCGGCGGCGAGTGCGGCGGGCAGCAGGCCTCTTGGACAGGTTGAGAGATAAAAAAATAATAATTCCCGTGCAGTCTCAATGGCGGGGTGCGGGCCGGGGAATAGGCCTCTTGGCCGGGGTGAATATGTTGGAACGCGGCGCGCGTAAATAGAAGCGGCTGGAGGTACCGGGGGCGAAGCCCGCCCCGGCCCGGAGGCCGAGTTAAAAAAAATAATAATCCCCGTTCAGTCTCAATGGCGGGGTGCGGGCCGGCCCGGCGGCGATTGCGGCGGGCAGCAGGCCTCTTGGACAGGTTGAGAGATAAAAAAATAATAATTCCCATGCAGTCTCAATGGCGGGGTGCGGGCCGGGGAATAGGCCTCTTGGCCGGGGTGAATATGTTGGAACGCGGCGCGCGTAAATAGAAGCGGCTGGAGGTACCGGGGGCGAAGCCCGCCCCGGCCCGGAGGCCGAGTTAAAAAAAATAATAATCCCCGTTCAGTCTCAATGGCGGGGTGCGGGCCGGCCCGGCGGCGATTGCGGCGGGCAGCAGGCCTCTTGGACAGGTTGAGAGATAAAAAAATAATAATTCCCATGCAGTCTCAATGGCGGGGTGCGGGCCGGGGAATAGGCCTCTTGGCCGGGGTGAATATGTTGGAACGCGGCGCGCGTAAATAGAAGCGGCTGGAGGTACCGGGGGCGAAGCCCGCCCCGGCCCGGAGGCCGAGTTAAAAAAAATAATAATCCCCGTTCAGTCTCAATGGCGGGGTGCGGGCCGGCCCGGCGGCGAGTGCGGCGGGCAGCAGGCCTCTTGGACAGGTTGAGAGATAAAAAAATAATAATTCCCGTGCAGTCTCAATGGCGGGGTGCGGGCCGGGGAATAGGCCTCTTGGCCGGGGTGAATATGTTGGAACGCAGCGCGCGTAAATAGAAGCGGCTGGAGGTACCGGGGGCGAAGCCCGCCCCGGTCCGGAAGCCGAGTTAAAAAAAATAATAATCCCTGTTCAGTCTCAATGGCAGGGTGCGGGCCGGCCCGGCGGCGATTGCGGCGGGCAGCAGGCCTCTTGGACAGGTTGAGAGATAAAAAAATAATAATTCCCGTGCAGTCTCAATGGCGGGGTGCGGGCCGGGGAATAGGCCTCTTGGCCGGGGTGAATATGTTGGAACGCGGCGCGCGTAAATAGAAGCGGCTGGAGGTACCGGGGGCGAAGCCCGCCCCGGCCCGGAGGCCGAGTTAAAAAAAATAATAATCCCCGTTCAGTCTCAATGGCGGGGTGCGGGCCGGCCCGGCGGCGAGTGCGGCGGGCAGCAGGCCTCTTGGACAGGTTGAGAGATAAAAAAATAATAATTCCCGTGCAGTCTCAATGGCGGGGTGCGGGCCGGGGAATAGGCCTCTTGGCCGGGGTGAATAGTGTTGGAACACGGCCCGCGGAAATAGTAGCGGCTGGAGGTACCGGGGGCGATGCCCGCCCCGGGCCGGCGGCCAAGTTAAAAAAATAAATAATCCCGTTCAGTCTCAATGGCAGGGTGCGGGCCGGCCCGGCGGCGATTGCGGCGGGCAGCAGGCCTCTTGGACAGGTTGAGAGATAAAAAAAAAATAATTCCCATGCAGTCTCATTGGCGGGGTGCGGGCCGGGGAATAGGCCTCTTGGCCGGGGTGAATATGTTGGAACGCGGCGCGCGTAAATAGAAGCGGCTCGAGGTACCGGGGGCGAAGCCCGCCCCGGCCCGGAGGCCGAGTTAAAAAAAATAATAATCCCCGTTCAGTCTCAATGGCGGGGTGCGGGCCGGCCCGGCGGCGAGTGCGGCGGGCAGCAGGCCTCTTGGACAGGTTGAGAGATAAAAAAATAATAATTCCGGTGCAGTCTCAATGGCGGGGTGCGGGCCGGGGAATAGGCCTCTTGGCCGGGGTGAATATGTTGGAACGCGGCGCGCGTAAATAGAAGCGGCTGGAGGTACCGGGGGCGAAGCCCGCCCCGGCCCGGAGGCCGAGTTAAAAAAAATAATAATCCCCGTTCAGTCTCAATGGCGGGGTGCGGGCCGGCCCGGCGGCGAGTGCGGCGGGCAGCAGGCCTCTTGGACAGGTTGAGAGATAAAAAAATAATAATTCCCGTGCAGTCTCAATGGCGGGGTGCGGGCCGGGGAATAGGCCTCTTGGCCGGGGTGAATATGTTGGAACGCGGCGCGCGTAAATAGAAGCGGCTGGAGGTACCGGGGGCGAAGCCCGCCCCGGCCCGGAGGCCGAGTTAAAAAAAATAATAATCCTCGTTCAGTCTCAATGGCGGGGTGCGGGCCGGCCCGGCGGCGATTGCGGCGGGCAGCAGGCCTCTTGGACAGGTTGAGAGATAAAAAAATAATAATTCCCGTGCAGTCTCAATGGCGGGGTGCGGGCCGGGGAATAGGCCTCTTGGCCGGGGTGAATAGTGTTGGAACACGGCCCGCGGAAATAGTAGCGGCTGGAGGTACCGGGGGCGATGCCCGCCCCGGCCCGGCGGCCAAGTTAAAAAAATAAATAATCCCGTTCAGTCTCAATGGCAGGGTGCGGGCCGGCCCGGCGGCGATTGCGGCGGGCAGCAGGCCTCTTGGACAGGTTGAGAGATAAAAAAAAAATAATTCCCATGCAGTCTCATTGGCGGGGTGCGGGCCGGGGAACAGGCCTCTTGGCCGGGGTGAATATGTTGGAACGCGGCGCGCGTAAATAGAAGCGGCTGGAGGTACCGGGGGCGAAGCCCGCCCCGGCCCGGAGGCCGAGTTAAAAAAAATAATAATCCCCGTTCAGTCTCAATGGCGGGGTGCGGGCCGGCCCGGCGGCGAGTGCGGCGGGCAGCAGGCCTCTTGGACAGGTTGAGAGATAAAAAAATAATAATTCCGGTGCAGTCTCAATGGCGGGGTGCGGGCCGGGGAATAGGCCTCTTGGCCGGGGTGAATATGTTGGAACGCGGCGCGCGTAAATAGAAGCGGCTGGAGGTACCGGGGGCGAAGCCCGCCCCGGCCCGGAGGCCGAGTTAAAAAAAATAATAATCCCCGTTCAGTCTCAATGGCGGGGTGCGGGCCGGCCCGGCGGCGAGTGCGGTGGGCAGCAGGCCTCTTGGACAGGTTGAGAGATAAAAAAATAATAATTCCCGTTCAGTCTCAATGGCAGGGTGCGGGCCGGCCCGGCGGCAATTGCGGCGGGCAGCAGGCCTCTTGGACAGGTTGAGAGATAAAAAAATAATAATTCCCATGCAGTCTCAATGGCGGGGTGCGGGCCGGGGAATAGGCCTCTTGGCCGGGGTGAATATGTTGGAACGCGGCGCGCGTAAATAGAAGCGGCTGGAGGTACCGGGGGCGAAGCCCGCCCCGGCCCGGAGGCCGAGTTAAAAAAAATAATAATCCCCGTTCAGTCTCAATGGCGGGGTGCGGGCCGGCCCGGCGGCGAGTGCGGCGGGCAGCAGGCCTCTTGGACAGGTTGAGAGATAAAAAAAATAATAATTCCCGTGCAGTCTCAATGGCGGGGTGCGGGCCGGGGAATAGGCCTCTTGGCCGGGGTGAATATGTTGGAACGCGGCGCGCGTAAATAGAAGCGGCTGGAGGTACCGGGGGCGAAGCCCGCCCCGGCCCGGAGGCCGAGTTAAAAAAAATAATAATCCCCGTTCAGTCTCAATGGCGGGGTGCGGGCCGGCCCGGCGGCGATTGCGGCGGGCAGCAGGCCTCTTGGACAGGTTGAGAGATAAAAAAATAATAATTCCCATGCAGTCTCAATGGCGGGGTGCGGGCCGGGGAATAGGCCTCTTGGCCGGGGTGAATATGTTGGAACGCGGCGCGCGTAAATAGAAGCGGCTGGAGGTACCGGGGGCGAAGCCCGCCCCGGCCCGGAGGCCGAGTTAAAAAAAATAATAATCCCCGTTCAGTCTCAATGGCGGGGTGCGGGCCGGCCCGGCGGCGATTGCGGCGGGCAGCAGGCCTCTTGGACAGGTTGAGAGATAAAAAAATAATAATTCCCATGCAGTCTCAATGGCGGGGTGCGGGCCGGGGAATAGGCCTCTTGGCCGGGGTGAATATGTTGGAACGCGGCGCGCGTAAATAGAAGCGGCTGGAGGTACCGGGGGCGAAGCCCGCCCCGGCCCGGAGGCCGAGTTAAAAAAAATAATAATCCCCGTTCAGTCTCAATGGCGGGGTGCGGGCCGGCCCGGCGGCGAGTGCGGCGGGCAGCAGGCCTCTTGGACAGGTTGAGAGATAAAAAAATAATAATTCCCGTGCAGTCTCAATGGCGGGGTGCGGGCCGGGGAATAGGCCTCTTGGCCGGGGTGAATATGTTGGAACGCAGCGCGCGTAAATAGAAGCGGCTGGAGGTACCGGGGGCGAAGCCCGCCCCGGTCCGGAGGCCGAGTTAAAAAATATAATAATCCCCGTTCAGTCTCAATGGCAGGGTGCGGGCCGGCCCGGCGGCGATTGCGGCGGGCAGCAGGCCTCTTGGACAGGTTGAGAGATAAAAAAATAATAATTCCCATGCAGTCTCAATGGCGGGGTGCGGGCCGGGGAATAGGCCTCTTGGCCGGGGTGAATAGTGTTGGAACACGGCCCGCGGAAATAGTAGCGGCTGGAGGTACCGGGGGCGATGCCCGCCCCGGGCCGGCGGCCAAGTTAAAAAAATAAATAATCCCGTTCAGTCTCAATGGCAGGGTGCGGGCCGGCCCGGCGGCGAGTGCGGCGGGCAGCAGGCCTCTTGGACAGGTTGAGAGATAAAAAAATAATAATTCCCGTTCAGTCTCAATGGCAGGGTGCGGGCCGGCCCGGCGGCGATTGCGGCGGGCAGCAGGCCTCTTGGACAGGTTGAGAGATAAAAAAATAATAATTCCCATGCAGTCTCAATGGCGGGGTGCGGGCCGGGGAATAGGCCTCTTGGCCGGGGTGAATATGTTGGAACGCGGCGCGCGTAAATAGAAGCGGCTGGAGGTACCGGGGGCGAAGCCCGCCCCGGCCCGGAGGCCGAGTTAAAAAAAATAATAATCCCCGTTCAGTCTCAATGGCGGGGTGCGGGCCGGCCCGGCGGCGAGTGCGGCGGGCAGCAGGCCTCTTGGACAGGTTGAGAGATAAAAAAATAATAATTCCCGTGCAGTCTCAATGGCGGGGTGCGGGCCGGGGAATAGGCCTCTTGGCCTGGGTGAATATGTTGGAACGCGGCGCGCGTAAATAGAAGCGGCTGGAGGTACCGGGGGCGAAGCCCGCCCCGGCCCGGAGGCCGAGTTAAAAATAATAATAATCCCCGTTCAGTCTCAATGGCGGGGTGCGGGCCGGCCCGGCGGCGAGTGCGGCGGGCAGCAGGCCTCTTGGACAGGTTGAGAGATAAAAAAATAATAATTCCCGTGCAGTCTCAATGGCGGGGTGCGGGCCGGGGAATAGGCCTCTTGGCCGGGGTGAATAGTGTTGGAACACGGCCCGCGGAAATAGTAGCGGCTGGAGGTACCGGGGGCGATGCCCGCCCCGGCCCGGCGGCCAAGTTAAAAAAATAAATAATCCCGTTCAGTCTCAATGGCAGGGTGCGGGCCGGCCCGGCGGCGATTGCGGCGGGCAGCAGGCCTCTTGGACAGGTTGAGAGATAAAAAAAAAATAATTCCCATGCAGTCTCAATGGCGGGGTGCGGGCCGGGGAATAGGCCTCTTGGCCGGGGTGAATATGTTGGAACGCGGCGCGCGTAAATAGAAGCGGCTGGAGGTACCGGGGGCGAAGCCCGCCCCGGCCCGGAGGCCGAGTTAAAAAAAATAATAATCCCCGTTCAGTCTCAATGGCGGGGTGCGGGCCGGCCCGGCGGCGAGTGCGGCGGGCAGCAGGCCTCTTGGACAGGTTGAGAGATAAAAAAATAATAATTCCCGTGCAGTCTCAATGGCGGGGTGCGGGCCGGGGAATAGGCCTCTTGGCCGGGGTGAATATGTTGGAACGCGGCGCGCGTAAATAGAAGCGGCTGGAGGTACCGGGGGCGAAGCCCGCCCCGGCCCGGAGGCCGAGTTAAAAAAAATAATAATCCCCGTTCAGTCTCAATGGCAGGGTGCGGGCCGGCCCGGCGGCGATTGCGGCGGGCAGCAGGCCTCTTGGACAGGTTGAGAGATAAAAAAATAATAATTCCCGTTCAGTCTCAATGGCAGGGTGCGGGCCGGCCCGGCGGCAATTGCGGCGGGCAGCAGGCCTCTTGGACAGGTTGAGAGATAAAAAAATAATAATTCCCATGCAGTCTCAATGGCGGGGTGCGGGCCGGGGAATAGGCCTCTTGGCCGGGGTGAATATGTTGGAACGCGGCGCGCGTAAATAGAAGCGGCTGGAGGTACCGGGGGCGAAGCCCGCCCCGGCCCGGAGGCGAGTTAAAAAAAATAATAATCCCCGTTCAGTCTCAATGGCGGGGTGCGGGCCGGCCCGGCGGCGAGTGCGGCGGGCAGCAGGCCTCTTGGACAGGTTGAGAGATAAAAAAATAATAATTCCCGTGCAGTCTCAATGGCGGGGTGCGGGCCGGGGAATAGGCCTCTTGGCCGGGGTGAATATGTTGGAACGCGGCGCGCGTAAATAGAAGCGGCTGGAGGTACCGGGGGCGAAGCCCGCCCCGGCCCGGAGGCCGAGTTAAAAAAAATAATAATCCCCGTTCAGTCTCAATGGCGGGGTGCGGGCCGGCCCGGCGGCGATTGCGGCGGGCAGCAGGCCTCTTGGACAGGTTGAGAGATAAAAAAATAATAATTCCCGTGCAGTCTCAATGGCGGGGTGCGGGCCGGGGAATAGGCCTCTTGGCCGGGGTGAATAGTGTTGGAACACGGCCCGCGGAAATAGTAGCGGCTGGAGGTACCGGGGGCGATGCCCGCCCCGGGCCGGCGGCCAAGTTAAAAAAATAAATAATCCCGTTCAGTCTCAATGGCAGGGTGCGGGCCGGCCCGGCGGCGATTGCGGCGGGCAGCAGGCCTCTTGGACAGGTTGAGAGATAAAAAAAAAATAATTCCCATGCAGTCTCATTGGCGGGGTGCGGGCAGGGGAATAGGCCTCTTGGCCGGGGTGAATATGTTGGAACGCGGCGCGCGTAAATAGAAGCGGCTCGAGGTACCGGGGGCGAAGCCCGCCCCGGCCCGGAGGCCGAGTTAAAAAAAATAATAATCCCCGTTCAGTCTCAATGGCGGGGTGCGGGCCGGCCCGGCGGCGAGTGCAGCGGGCAGCAGGCCTCTTGGACAGGTTGAGAGATAAAAAAATAATAATTCCGGTGCAGTCTCAATGGCGGGGTGCGGGCCGGGGAATAGGCCTCTTGGCCGGGGTGAATATGTTGGAACGCGGCGCGCGTAAATAGAAGCGGCTGGAGGTACCGGGGGCGAAGCCCGCCCCGGCCCGGAGGCCGAGTTAAAAAAAATAATAATCCCCGTTCAGTCTCAATGGCGGGGTGCGGGCCGGCCCGGCGGCGAGTGCGGCGGGCAGCAGGCCTCTTGGACAGGTTGAGAGATAAAAAAATAATAATTCCCGTGCAGTCTCAATGGCGGGGTGCGGGCCGGGGAATAGGCCTCTTGGCCGGGGTGAATATGTTGGAACGCGGCGCGCGTAAATAGAAGCGGCTGGAGGTACCGGGGGCGAAGCCCGCCCCGGCCCGGAGGCCGAGTTAAAAAAAATAATAATCCTCGTTCAGTCTCAATGGCGGGGTGCGGGCCGGCCCGGCGGCGATTGCGGCGGGCAGCAGGCCTCTTGGACAGGTTGAGAGATAAAAAAATAATAATTCCCGTGCAGTCTCAATGGCGGGGTGCGGGCCGGGGAATAGGCCTCTTGGCCGGGGTGAATAGTGTTGGAACACGGCCCGCGGAAATAGTAGCGGCTGGAGGTACCGGGGGCGATGCCCGCCCCGGCCCGGCGGCCAAGTTAAAAAAATAAATAATCCCGTTCAGTCTCAATGGCAGGGTGCGGGCCGGCCCGGCGGCGATTGCGGCGGGCAGCAGGCCTCTTGGACAGGTTGAGAGATAAAAAAAAAATAATTCCCATGCAGTCTCATTGGCGGGGTGCGGGCCGGGGAACAGGCCTCTTGGCCGGGGTGAATATGTTGGAACGCGGCGCGCGTAAATAGAAGCGGCTGGAGGTACCGGGGGCGAAGCCCGCCCCGGCCCGGAGGCCGAGTTAAAAAAAATAATAATCCCCGTTCAGTCTCAATGGCGGGGTGCGGGCCGGCCCGGCGGCGAGTGCGGCGGGCAGCAGGCCTCTTGGACAGGTTGAGAGATAAAAAAATAATAATTCCGGTGCAGTCTCAATGGCGGGGTGCGGGCCGGGGAATAGGCCTCTTGGCCGGGGTGAATATGTTGGAACGCGGCGCGCGTAAATAGAAGCGGCTGGAGGTACCGGGGGCGAAGCCCGCCCCGGCCCGGAGGCCGAGTTAAAAAAAATAATAATCCCCGTTCAGTCTCAATGGCGGGGTGCGGGCCGGCCCGGCGGCGAGTGCGGCGGGCAGCAGGCCTCTTGGACAGGTTGAGAGATAAAAAAATAATAATTCCCGTGCAGTCTCAATGGCGGGGTGCGGGCCGGGGAATAGGCCTCTTGGCCGGGGTGAATAGTGTTGGAACACGGCCCGCGGAAATAGTAGCGGCTGGAGGTACCGGGGGCGATGCCCGCCCCGGCCCGGCGGCCAAGTTAAAAAAATAAATAATCCCGTTCAGTCTCAATGGCAGGGTGCGGGCCGGCCCGGCGGCGATTGCGGCGGGCAGCAGGCCTCTTGGACAGGTTGAGAGATAAAAAAAAAATAATTCCCATGCAGTCTCATTGGCGGGGTGCGGGCCGGGGAACAGGCCTCTTGGCCGGGGTGAATATGTTGGAACGCGGCGCGCGTAAATAGAAGCGGCTGGAGGTACCGGGGGCGAAGCCCGCCCCGGCCCGGAGGCCGAGTTAAAAAAAATAATAATCCCCGTTCAGTCTCAATGGCGGGGTGCGGGCCGGCCCGGCGGCGAGTGCGGCGGGCAGCAGGCCTCTTGGACAGGTTGAGAGATAAAAAAATAATAATTCCGGTGCAGTCTCAATGGCGGGGTGCGGGCCGGGGAATAGGCCTCTTGGCCGGGGTGAATATGTTGGAACGCGGCGCGCGTAAATAGAAGCGGCTGGAGGTACCGGGGGCGAAGCCCGCCCCGGCCCGGAGGCCGAGTTAAAAAAAATAATAATCCCCGTTCAGTCTCAATGGCGGGGTGCGGGCCGGCCCGGCGGCGAGTGCGGCGGGCAGCAGGCCTCTTGGACAGGTTGAGAGATAAAAAAATAATAATTCCCGTGCAGTCTCAATGGCGGGGTGCGGGCCGGGGAATAGGCCTCTTGGCCGGGGTGAATATGTTGGAACGCGGCGCGCGTAAATAGAAGCGGCTGGAGGTACCGGGGGCGAAGCCCGCCCCGGCCCGGAGGCCGAGTTAAAAAAAATAATAATCCCCGTTCAGTCTCAATGGCAGGGTGCGGGCCGGCCCGGCGGCGATTGCGGCGGGCAGCAGGCCTCTTGGACAGGTTGAGAGATAAAAAAATAATAATTCCCGTTCAGTCTCAATGGCAGGGTGCGGGCCGGCCCGGCGGCAATTGCGGCGGGCAGCAGGCCTCTTGGACAGGTTGAGAGATAAAAAAATAATAATTCCCATGCAGTCTCAATGGCGGGGTGCGGGCCGGGGAATAGGCCTCTTGGCCGGGGTGAATATGTTGGAACGCGGCGCGCGTAAATAGAAGCGGCTGGAGGTACCGGGGGCGAAGCCCGCCCCGGCCCGGAGGCGAGTTAAAAAAAATAATAATCCCCGTTCAGTCTCAATGGCGGGGTGCGGGCCGGCCCGGCGGCGAGTGCGGCGGGCAGCAGGCCTCTTGGACAGGTTGAGAGATAAAAAAATAATAATTCCCGTGCAGTCTCAATGGCGGGGTGCGGGCCGGGGAATAGGCCTCTTGGCCGGGGTGAATATGTTGGAACGCGGCGCGCGTAAATAGAAGCGGCTGGAGGTACCGGGGGCGAAGCCCGCCCCGGCCCGGAGGCCGAGTTAAAAAAAATAATAATCCCCGTTCAGTCTCAATGGCGGGGTGCGGGCCGGCCCGGCGGCGATTGCGGCGGGCAGCAGGCCTCTTGGACAGGTTGAGAGATAAAAAAATAATAATTCCCGTGCAGTCTCAATGGCGGGGTGCGGGCCGGGGAATAGGCCTCTTGGCCGGGGTGAATAGTGTTGGAACACGGCCCGCGGAAATAGTAGCGGCTGGAGGTACCGGGGGCGATGCCCGCCCCGGGCCGGCGGCCAAGTTAAAAAAATAAATAATCCCGTTCAGTCTCAATGGCAGGGTGCGGGCCGGCCCGGCGGCGATTGCGGCGGGCAGCAGGCCTCTTGGACAGGTTGAGAGATAAAAAAAAAATAATTCCCATGCAGTCTCATTGGCGGGGTGCGGGCAGGGGAATAGGCCTCTTGGCCGGGGTGAATATGTTGGAACGCGGCGCGCGTAAATAGAAGCGGCTCGAGGTACCGGGGGCGAAGCCCGCCCCGGCCCGGAGGCCGAGTTAAAAAAAATAATAATCCCCGTTCAGTCTCAATGGCGGGGTGCGGGCCGGCCCGGCGGCGAGTGCAGCGGGCAGCAGGCCTCTTGGACAGGTTGAGAGATAAAAAAATAATAATTCCGGTGCAGTCTCAATGGCGGGGTGCGGGCCGGGGAATAGGCCTCTTGGCCGGGGTGAATATGTTGGAACGCGGCGCGCGTAAATAGAAGCGGCTGGAGGTACCGGGGGCGAAGCCCGCCCCGGCCCGGAGGCCGAGTTAAAAAAAATAATAATCCCCGTTCAGTCTCAATGGCGGGGTGCGGGCCGGCCCGGCGGCGAGTGCGGCGGGCAGCAGGCCTCTTGGACAGGTTGAGAGATAAAAAAATAATAATTCCCGTGCAGTCTCAATGGCGGGGTGCGGGCCGGGGAATAGGCCTCTTGGCCGGGGTGAATATGTTGGAACGCGGCGCGCGTAAATAGAAGCGGCTGGAGGTACCGGGGGCGAAGCCCGCCCCGGCCCGGAGGCCGAGTTAAAAAAAATAATAATCCTCGTTCAGTCTCAATGGCGGGGTGCGGGCCGGCCCGGCGGCGATTGCGGCGGGCAGCAGGCCTCTTGGACAGGTTGAGAGATAAAAAAATAATAATTCCCGTGCAGTCTCAATGGCGGGGTGCGGGCCGGGGAATAGGCCTCTTGGCCGGGGTGAATAGTGTTGGAACACGGCCCGCGGAAATAGTAGCGGCTGGAGGTACCGGGGGCGATGCCCGCCCCGGCCCGGCGGCCAAGTTAAAAAAATAAATAATCCCGTTCAGTCTCAATGGCAGGGTGCGGGCCGGCCCGGCGGCGATTGCGGCGGGCAGCAGGCCTCTTGGACAGGTTGAGAGATAAAAAAAAAATAATTCCCATGCAGTCTCATTGGCGGGGTGCGGGCCGGGGAACAGGCCTCTTGGCCGGGGTGAATATGTTGGAACGCGGCGCGCGTAAATAGAAGCGGCTGGAGGTACCGGGGGCGAAGCCCGCCCCGGCCCGGAGGCCGAGTTAAAAAAAATAATAATCCCCGTTCAGTCTCAATGGCGGGGTGCGGGCCGGCCCGGCGGCGAGTGCGGCGGGCAGCAGGCCTCTTGGACAGGTTGAGAGATAAAAAAATAATAATTCCGGTGCAGTCTCAATGGCGGGGTGCGGGCCGGGGAATAGGCCTCTTGGCCGGGGTGAATATGTTGGAACGCGGCGCGCGTAAATAGAAGCGGCTGGAGGTACCGGGGGCGAAGCCCGCCCCGGCCCGGAGGCCGAGTTAAAAAAAATAATAATCCCCGTTCAGTCTCAATGGCGGGGTGCGGGCCGGCCCGGCGGCGATTGCGGCGGGCAGCAGGCCTCTTGGACAGGTTGAGAGATAAAAAAATAATAATTCCCATGCAGTCTCAATGGCGGGGTGCGGGCCGGGGAATAGGCCTCTTGGCCGGGGTGAATATGTTGGAACGCGGCGCGCGTAAATAGAAGCGGCTGGAGGTACCGGGGGCGAAGCCCACCCCGGCCCGGAGGCCGAGTTAAAAAAAATAATAATCCCCGTTCAGTCTCAATGGCGGGGTGCGGGCCGGCCCGGCGGGTAGTGCGGCGGGCAGCAGGCCTCTTGGACAGGTTGAGAGATAAAAAAATAATAATTCCCGTGCAGTCTCAATGGCGGGGTGCGGGCCGGGGAATAGGCCTCTTGGCCGGGGTGAATATGTTGGAACGCGGCGCGCGTAAATAGAAGCGGCTGGAGGTACCGGGGGCGAAGCCCGCCCCGGCCCGGAGGCCGAGTTAAAAAAAATAATAATCCCCGTTCAGTCTCAATGGCGGGGTGCGGGCCGGCCCGGCGGCGATTGCGGCGGGCAGCAGGCCTCTTGGACAGGTTGAGAGATAAAAAAATAATAATTCCCATGCAGTCTCAATGGCGGGGTGCGGGCCGGGGAATAGGCCTCTTGGCCGGGGTGAATATGTTGGAACGCGGCGCGCGTAAATAGAAGCGGCTGGAGGTACCGGGGGCGAAGCCCACCCCGGCCCGGAGGCCGAGTTAAAAAAAATAATAATCCCCGTTCAGTCTCAATGGCGGGGTGCGGGCCGGCCCGGCGGCGAGTGCGGCGGGCAGCAGGCCTCTTGGACAGGTTGAGAGATAAAAAAATAATAATTCCCGTGCAGTCTCAATGGCGGGGTGCGGGCCGGGGAATAGGCCTCTTGGCCGGGGTGAATATGTTGGAACGCGGCGCGCGTAAATAGAAGCGGCTGGAGGTACCGGGGGCGAAGCCCGCCCCGGCCCGGAGGCCGAGTTAAAAAAAATAATAATCCCCGTTCAGTCTCAATGGCGGGGTGCGGGCCGGCCCGGCGGCGATTGCGGCGGGCAGCAGGCCTCTTGGACAGGTTGAGAGATAAAAAAATAATAATTCCCATGCAGTCTCAATGGCGGGGTGCGGGCCGGGGAATAGGCCTCTTGGCCGGGGTGAATATGTTGGAACGCGGCGCGCGTAAATAGAAGCGGCTGGAGGTACCGGGGGCGAAGCCCACCCCGGCCCGGAGGCCGAGTTAAAAAAAATAATAATCCCCGTTCAGTCTCAATGGCGGGGTGCGGGCCGGCCCGGCGGCGAGTGCGGCGGGCAGCAGGCCTCTTGGACAGGTTGAGAGATAAAAAAATAATAATTCCCGTGCAGTCTCAATGGCGGGGTGCGGGCCGGGGAATAGGCCTCTTGGCCGGGGTGAATATGTTGGAACGCGGCGCGCGTAAATAGAAGCGGCTGGAGGTACCGGGGGCGAAGCCCGCCCCGGCCCGGAGGCCGAGTTAAAAAAAATAATAATCCCCGTTCAGTCTCAATGGCAGGGTGCGGGCCGGCCCGGCGGCGATTGCGGCGGGCAGCAGGCCTCTTGGACAGGTTGAGAGATAAAAAAAAAAATAATTCCCATGCAGTCTCATTGGCGGGGTGCGGGCCGGGGAACAGGCCTCTTGGCCGGGGTGAATATGTTGGAACGCGGCGCGCGTAAATAGAAGCGGCTGGAGGTACCGGGGGCGAAGCCCGCCCCGGCCCGGAGGCCGAGTTAAAAAAAATAATAATCCCCGTTCAGTCTCAATGGCGGGGTGCGGGCCGGCCCGGCGGCGAGTGCGGCGGGCAGCAGGCCTCTTGGACAGGTTGAGAGATAAAAAAATAATAATTCCGGTGCAGTCTCAATGGCGGGGTGCGGGCCGGGGAATAGGCCTCTTGGCCGGGGTGAATATGTTGGAACGCGGCGCGCGTAAATAGAAGCGGCTGGAGGTACCGGGGGCGAAGCCCGCCCCGGCCCGGAGGCCGAGTTAAAAAAAATAATAATCCCCGTTCAGTCTCAATGGCGGGGTGCGGGCCGGCCCGGCGGCGAGTGCGGTGGGCAGCAGGCCTCTTGGACAGGTTGAGAGATAAAAAAATAATAATTCCCGTGCAGTCTCAATGGCGGGGTGCGGGCCGGGGAATAGGCCTCTTGGCCGGGGTGAATAGTGTTGGAACACGGCCCGCGGAAATAGTAGCGGCTGGAGGTACCGGGGGCGATGCCCGCCCCGGCCCGGCGGCCAAGTTAAAAAAATAAATAATCCCGTTCAGTCTCAATGGCAGGGTGCGGGCCGGCCCGGCGGCGATTGCGGCGGGCAGCAGGCCTCTTGGACAGGTTGAGAGATAAAAAAATAATAATTCCCGTTCAGTCTCAATGGCAGGGTGCGGGCCGGCCCGGCGGCAATTGCGGCGGGCAGCAGGCCTCTTGGACAGGTTGAGAGATAAAAAAATAATAATTCCCATGCAGTCTCAATGGCGGGGTGCGGGCCGGGGAATAGGCCTCTTGGCCGGGGTGAATATGTTGGAACGCGGCGCGCGTAAATAGAAGCGGCTGGAGGTACCGGGGGCGAAGCCCGCCCCGGCCCGGAGGCCGAGTTAAAAAAAATAATAATCCCCGTTCAGTCTCAATGGCGGGGTGCGGGCCGGCCCGGCGGCGAGTGCGGCGGGCAGCAGGCCTCTTGGACAGGTTGAGAGATAAAAAAATAATAATTCCCGTTCAGTCTCAATGGCAGGGTGCGGGCCGGCCCGGCGGCAATTGCGGCGGGCAGCAGGCCTCTTGGACAGGTTGAGAGATAAAAAAATAATAATTCCCATGCAGTCTCAATGGCGGGGTGCGGGCCGGGGAATAGGCCTCTTGGCCGGGGTGAATATGTTGGAACGCGGCGCGCGTCAATAGAAGCGGCTGGAGGTACCGGGGGCGAAGCCCGCCCCGGCCCGGAGGCCGAGTTAAAAAAAATAATAATCCCCGTTCAGTCTCAATGGCGGGGTGCGGGCCGGCCCGGCGGCGAGTGCGGCGGGCAGCAGGCCTCTTGGACAGGTTGAGAGATAAAAAAATAATAATTCCCGTGCAGTCTCAATGGCGGGGTGCGGGCCGGGGAATAGGCCTCTTGGCCGGGGTGAATATGTTGGAACGCGGCGCGCGTAAATAGAAGCGGCTGGAGGTACCGGGGGCGAAGCCCGCCCCGGCCCGGAGGCCGAGTTAAAAAAAATAATAATCCCCGTTCAGTCTCAATGGCGGGGTGCGGGCCGGCCCGGCGGCGATTGCGGCGGGCAGCAGGCCTCTTGGACAGGTTGAGAGATAAAAAAATAATAATTCCCATGCAGTCTCAATGGCGGGGTGCGGGCCGGGGAATAGGCCTCTTGGCCGGGGTGAATATGTTGGAACGCGGCGCGCGTAAATAGAAGCGGCTGGAGGTACCGGGGGCGAAGCCCGCCCCGGCCCGGAGGCCGAGTTAAAAAAAATAATAATCCCCGTTCAGTCTCAATGGCGGGGTGCGGGCCGGCCCGGCGGCGATTGCGGCGGGCAGCAGGCCTCTTGGACAGGTTGAGAGATAAAAAAATAATAATTCCCATGCAGTCTCATTGGCGGGGTGCGGGCCGGGGAACAGGCCTCTTGGCCGGGGTGAATATGTTGGAACGCGGCGCGCGTAAATAGAAGCGGCTGGAGGTACCGGGGGCGAAGCCCGCCCCGGCCCGGAGGCCGAGTTAAAAAAAATAATAATCCCCGTTCAGTCTCAATGGCGGGGTGCGGGCCGGCCCGGCGGCGAGTGCGGCGGGCAGCAGGCCTCTTGGACAGGTTGAGAGATAAAAAAATAATAATTCCCGTGCAGTCTCAATGGCGGGGTGCGGGCCGGGGAATAGGCCTCTTGGCCGGGGTGAATATGTTGGAACGCGGCGCGCGTAAATAGAAGCGGCTGGAGGTACCGGGGGCGAAGCCCGCCCCGGCCCGGAGGCCGAGTTAAAAAAAATAATAATCCCCGTTCAGTCTCAATGGCGGGGTGCGGGCCGGCCCGGCGGCGAGTGCGGTGGGCAGCAGGCCTCTTGGACAGGTTGAGAGATAAAAAAATAATAATTCCCGTGCAGTCTCAATGGCGGGGTGCGGGCCGGGGAATAGGCCTCTTGGCCGGGGTGAATAGTGTTGGAACACGGCCCGCGGAAATAGTAGCGGCTGGAGGTACCGGGGGCGATGCCCGCCCCGGCCCGGCGGCCAAGTTAAAAAAATAAATAATCCCGTTCAGTCTCAATGGCAGGGTGCGGGCCGGCCCGGCGGCGATTGCGGCGGGCAGCAGGCCTCTTGGACAGGTTGAGAGATAAAAAAATAATAATTCCCATGCAGTCTCAATGGCGGGGTGCGGGCCGGGGAATAGGCCTCTTGGCCGGGGTGAATATGTTGGAACGCGGCGCGCGTAAATAGAAGCGGCTGGAGGTACCGGGGGCGAAGCCCGCCCCGGCCCGGAGGCCGAGTTAAAAAAAATAATAATCCCCGTTCAGTCTCAATGGCGGGGTGCGGGCCGGCCCGGCGGCGAGTGCGGCGGGCAGCAGGCCTCTTGGACAGGTTGAGAGATAAAAAAATAATAATTCCCGTGCAGTCTCAATGGCGGGGTGCGGGCCGGGGAATAGGCCTCTTGGCCGGGGTGAATATGTTGGAACGCGGCGCGCGTAAATAGAAGCGGCTGGAGGTAGCGGGGGCGAAGCCCGCCCCGGCCCGGAGGCCGAGTTAAAAAAAATAATAATCCCCGTTCAGTCTCAATGGCGGGGTGCGGGCCGGCCCGGCGGCGAGTGCGGCGGGCAGCAGGCCTCTTGGACAGGTTGAGAGATAAAAAAATAATAATTCCCGTGCAGTCTCAATGGCGGGGTGCGGGCCGGGGAATAGGCCTCTTGGCCGGGGTGAATAGTGTTGGAACACGGCCCGCGGAAATAGTAGCGGCTGGAGGTACCGGGGGCGATGCCCGCCCCGGCCCGGCGGCCAAGTTAAAAAAATAAATAATCCACGTTCAGTCTCAATGGCAGGGTGCGGGCCGGCCCAGCGGCGATTGCGGCGGGCAGCAGGCCTCTTGGACAGGTTGAGAGATAAAAAAATAATAATTCCCGTTCAGTCTCAATGGCAGGGTGCGGGCCGGCCCGGCGGCAATTGCGGCGGGCAGCAGGCCTCTTGGACAGGTTGAGAGATAAAAAAATAATAATTCCCATGCAGTCTCAATGGCGGGGTGCGGGCCGGGGAATAGGCCTCTTGGCCGGGGTGAATATGTTGGAACGCGGCGCGCGTAAATAGAAGCGGCTGGAGGTACCGGGGGCGAAGCCCGCCCCGGCCCGGAGGCCGAGTTAAAAAAAATAATAATCCCCGTTCAGTCTCAATGGCGGGGTGCGGGCCGGCCCGGCGGCGAGTGCGGCGGGCAGCAGGCCTCTTGGACAGGTTGAGAGATAAAAAAATAATAATTCCCGTGCAGTCTCAATGGCGGGGTGCGGGCCGGGGAATAGGCCTCTTGGCCGGGGTGAATATGTTGGAACGCGGCGCGCGTAAATAGAAGCGGCTGGAGGTAGCGGGGGCGAAGCCCGCCCCGGCCCGGAGGCCGAGTTAAAAAAAATAATAATCCCCGTTCAGTCTCAATGGCGGGGTGCGGGCCGGCCCGGCGGCGAGTGCGGCGGGCAGCAGGCCTCTTGGACAGGTTGAGAGATAAAAAAATAATAATTCCCGTGCAGTCTCAATGGCGGGGTGCGGGCCGGGGAATAGGCCTCTTGGCCGGGGTGAATAGTGTTGGAACACGGCCCGCGGAAATAGTAGCGGCTGGAGGTACCGGGGGCGATGCCCGCCCCGGCCCGGCGGCCAAGTTAAAAAAATAAATAATCCCCGTTCAGTCTCAATGGCAGGGTGCGGGCCGGCCCAGCGGCGATTGCGGCGGGCAGCAGGCCTCTTGGACAGGTTGAGAGATAAAAAAATAATAATTCCCGTTCAGTCTCAATGGCAGGGTGCGGGCCGGCCCGGCGGCAATTGCGGCGGGCAGCAGGCCTCTTGGACAGGTTGAGAGATAAAAAAATAATAATTCCCATGCAGTCTCAATGGCGGGGTGCGGGCCGGGGAATAGGCCTCTTGGCCGGGGTGAATATGTTGGAACGCGGCGCGCGTAAATAGAAGCAGCTGGAGGTACCGGGGGCGAAGCCCGCCCCGGCCCGGAGGCCGAGTTAAAAAAAATAATAATCCCCGTTCAGTCTCAATGGCGGGGTGCGGGCCGGCCCGGCGGCGAGTGCGGCGGGCAGCAGGCCTCTTGGACAGGTTGAGAGATAAAAAAATAATAATTCCCGTGCAGTCTCAATGGCGGGGTGCGGGCCGGGGAATAGGCCTCTTGGCCGGGGTGAATATGTTGGAACGCGGCGCGCGTAAATAGAAGCGGCTGGAGGTACCGGGGGCGAAGCCCGCCCCGGCCCGGAGGCCGAGTTAAAAAAAATAATAATCCCGTTCAGTCTCAATGGCGGGGTGCGGGCCGGCCCGGCGGCGATTGCGGCGGGCAGCAGGCCTCTTGGACAGGTTGAGAGATAAAAAAATAATAATTCCCGTGCAGTCTCAATGGCGGGGTGCGGGCCGGGGAATAGGCCTCTTGGCCGGGGTGAATAGTGTTGGAACACGGCCCGCGGAAATAGTAGCGGCTGGAGGTACCGGGGGCGATGCCCGCCCCGGCCCGGCGGCCAAGTTAAAAAAATAAATAATCCCGTTCAGTCTCAATGGCAGGGTGCGGGCCGGCCCGGCGGCGATTGCGGCGGGCAGCAGGCCTCTTGGACAGGTTGAGAGATAAAAAAAAAAATAATTCCCATGCAGTCTCATTGGCGGGGTGCGGGCCGGGGAACAGGCCTCTTGGCCGGGGTGAATATGTTGGAACGCGGCGCGCGTAAATAGAAGCGGCTGGAGGTACCGGGGGCGAAGCCCGCCCCGGCCCGGAGGCCGAGTTAAAAAAAAAATAATCCCCGTTCAGTCTCAATGGCGGGGTGCGGGCCGGCACGGCGGCGAGTGCGGCGGGCAGCAGGCCTCTTGGACAGGTTGAGAGATAAAAAAATAATAATTCCGGTGCAGTCTCAATGGCGGGGTGCGGGCCGGGGAATAGGCCTCTTGGCCGGGGTGAATATGTTGGAACGCGGCGTGCGTAAATAGAAGCGGCTGGAGGTACCGGGGGCGAAGCCCGCCCCGGCCCGGAGGCCGAGTTAAAAAAAATAATAATCCCCGTTCAGTCTCAATGGCGGGGTGCGGGCCGGCCCGGCGGCGAGTGCGGTGGGCAGCAGGCCTCTTGGACAGGTTGAGAGATAAAAAAATAATAATTCCCGTGCAGTCTCAATGGCGGGGTGCGGGCCGGGGAATAGGCCTCTTGGCCGGGGTGAATAGTGTTGGAACACGGCCCGCGGAAATAGTAGCGGCTGGAGGTACCGGGGGCGATGCCCGCCCCGGCCCGGCGGCCAAGTTAAAAAAATAAATAATCCCGTTCAGTCTCAATGGCAGGGTGCGGGCCGGCCCGGCGGCGATTGCGGCGGGCAGCAGGCCTCTTGGACAGGTTGAGAGATAAAAAAAAAATAATTCCCATGCAGTCTCAATGGCGGGGTGCGGGCCGGGGAATAGGCCTCTTGGCCGGGGTGAATATGTTGGAACGCGGCGCGCGTAAATAGAAGCGGCTGGAGGTACCGGGGGCGAAGCCCGCCCCGGCCCGGAGGCCGAGTTAAAAAAAATAATAATCCCCGTTCAGTCTCAATGGCGGGGTGCGGGCCGGCCCGGCGGCGAGTGCGGCGGGCAGCAGGCCTCTTGGACAGGTTGAGAGATAAAAAAATAATAATTCCCGTGCAGTCTCAATGGCGGGGTGCGGGCCGGGGAATAGGCCTCTTGGCCGGGGTGAATATGTTGGAACGCGGCGCGCGTAAATAGAAGCGGCTGGAGGTACCGGGGGCGAAGCCCGCCCCGGCCCGGAGGCCGAGTTAAAAAAAATAATAATCCCCGTTCAGTCTCAATGGCGGGGTGCGGGCCGGCCCGGCGGCGAGTGCGGCGGGCAGCAGGCCTCTTGGACAGATTGAGAGATAAAAAAATAATAATTCCGGTGCAGTCTCAATGGCGGGGTGCGGGCCGGGGAATAGGCCTCTTGGCCGGGGTGAATATGTTGGAACGCGGCGCGCGTAAATAGAAGCGGCTGGAGGTACCGGGGGCGAAGCCCGCCCCGGCCCGGAGGCCGAGTTAAAAAAAATAATAATCCCCGTTCAGTCTCAATGGCGGGGTGCGGGCCGGCCCGGCGGCGATTGCGGCGGGCAGCAGGCCTCTTGGACAGGTTGAGAGATAAAAAAATAATAATTCCCATGCAGTCTCAATGGCGGGGTGCGGGCCGGGGAATAGGCCTCTTGGCCGGGGTGAATATGTTGGAACGCGGCGCGCGTAAATAGAAGCGGCTGGAGGTACCGGGGGCGAAGCCCACCCCGGCCCGGAGGCCGAGTTAAAAAAAATAATAATCCCCGTTCAGTCTCAATGGCGGGGTGCGGGCCGGCCCGGCGGCGAGTGCGGCGGGCAGCAGGCCTCTTGGACAGGTTGAGAGATAAAAAAATAATAATTCCCGTGCAGTCTCAATGGCGGGGTGCGGGCCGGGGAATAGGCCTCTTGGCCGGGGTGAATATGTTGGAACGCGGCGCGCGTAAATAGAAGCGGCTGGAGGTACCGGGGGCGAAGCCCGCCCCGGCCCGGAGGCCGAGTTAAAAAAAATAATAATCCCCGTTCAGTCTCAATGGCGTGGTGCGGGCCGGCCCGGCGGCGATTGCGGCGGGCAGCAGGCCTCTTGGACAGGTTGAGAGATAAAAAAATAATAATTCCCATGCAGTCTCAATGGCGGGGTGCGGGCCGGGGAATAGGCCTCTTGGCCGGGGTGAATATGTTGGAACGCGGCGCGCGTAAATAGAAGCGGCTGGAGGTACCGGGGGCGAAGCCCACCCCGGCCCGGAGGCCGAGTTAAAAAAAATAATAATCCCCGTTCAGTCTCAATGGCGGGGTGCGGGCCGGCCCGGCGGCGAGTGCGGCGGGCAGCAGGCCTCTTGGACAGGTTGAGAGATAAAAAAATAATAATTCCCGTGCAGTCTCAATGGCGGGGTGCGGGCCGGGGAATAGGCCTCTTGGCCGGGGTGAATATGTTGGAACGCGGCGCGCGTAAATAGAAGCGGCTGGAGGTACCGGGGGCGAAGCCCGCCCCGGCCCGGAGGCCGAGTTAAAAAAAATAATAATCCCCGTTCAGTCTCAATGGCGGGGTGCGGGCCGGCCCGGCGGCGATTGCGGCGGGCAGCAGGCCTCTTGGACAGGTTGAGAGATAAAAAAATAATAATTCCCATGCAGTCTCAATGGCGGGGTGCGGGCCGGGGAATAGGCCTCTTGGCCGGGGTGAATATGTTGGAACGCGGCGCGCGTAAATAGAAGCGGCTGGAGGTACCGGGGGCGAAGCCCACCCCGGCCCGGAGGCCGAGTTAAAAAAAATAATAATCCCCGTTCAGTCTCAATGGCGGGGTGCGGGCCGGCCCGGCGGCGAGTGCGGCGGGCAGCAGGCCTCTTGGACAGGTTGAGAGATAAAAAAATAATAATTCCCGTGCAGTCTCAATGGCGGGGTGCGGGCCGGGGAATAGGCCTCTTGGCCGGGGTGAATATGTTGGAACGCGGCGCGCGTAAATAGAAGCGGCTGGAGGTACCGGGGGCGAAGCCCGCCCCGGCCCGGAGGCCGAGTTAAAAAAAATAATAATCCCCGTTCAGTCTCAATGGCGGGGTGCGGGCCGGCCCGGCGGCGAGTGCGGTGGGCAGCAGGCCTCTTGGACAGGTTGAGAGATAAAAAAATAATAATTCCCGTGCAGTCTCAATGGCGGGGTGCGGGCCGGGGAATAGGCCTCTTGGCCGGGGTGAATAGTGTTGGAACACGGCCCGCGGAAATAGTAGCGGCTGGAGGTACCGGGGGCGATGCCCGCCCCGGCCCGGCGGCCAAGTTAAAAAAATAAATAATCCCGTTCAGTCTCAATGGCAGGGTGCGGGCCGGCCCGGCGGCGATTGCGGCGGGCAGCAGGCCTCTTGGACAGGTTGAGAGATAAAAAAATAATAATTCCCGTTCAGTCTCAATGGCAGGGTGCGGGCCGGCCCGGCGGCAATTGCGGCGGGCAGCAGGCCTCTTGGACAGGTTGAGAGATAAAAAAATAATAATTCCCATGCAGTCTCAATGGCGGGGTGCGGGCCGGGGAATAGGCCTCTTGGCCGGGGTGAATATGTTGGAACGCGGCGCGCGTAAATAGAAGCGGCTGGAGGTACCGGGGGCGAAGCCCGCCCCGGCCCGGAGGCCGAGTTAAAAAAAATAATAATCCCCGTTCAGTCTCAATGGCGGGGTGCGGGCCGGCCCGGCGGCGAGTGCGGCGGGCAGCAGGCCTCTTGGACAGGTTGAGAGATAAAAAAATAATAATTCCCGTTCAGTCTCAATGGCAGGGTGCGGGCCGGCCCGGCGGCAATTGCGGCGGGCAGCAGGCCTCTTGGACAGGTTGAGAGATAAAAAAATAATAATTCCCATGCAGTCTCAATGGCGGGGTGCGGGCCGGGGAATAGGCCTCTTGGCCGGGGTGAATATGTTGGAACGCGGCGCGCGTAAATAGAAGCGGCTGGAGGTACCGGGGGCGAAGCCCGCCCCGGCCCGGAGGCCGAGTTAAAAAAAATAATAATCCCCGTTCAGTCTCAATGGCGGGGTGCGGGCCGGCCCGGCGGCGAGTGCGGCGGGCAGCAGGCCTCTTGGACAGGTTGAGAGATAAAAAAATAATAATTCCCGTGCAGTCTCAATGGCGGGGTGCGGGCCGGGGAATAGGCCTCTTGGCCGGGGTGAATATGTTGGAACGCGGCGCGCGTAAATAGAAGCGGCTGGAGGTACCGGGGGCGAAGCCCGCCCCGGCCCGGAGGCCGAGTTAAAAAAAATAATAATCCCCGTTCAGTCTCAATGGCGGGGTGCGGGCCGGCCCGGCGGCGATTGCGGCGGGCAGCAGGCCTCTTGGACAGGTTGAGAGATAAAAAAATAATAATTCCCATGCAGTCTCAATGGCGGGGTGCGGGCCGGGGAATAGGCCTCTTGGCCGGGGTGAATATGTTGGAACGCGGCGCGCGTAAATAGAAGCGGCTGGGGGTACCGGGGGCGAAGCCCGCCCCGGCCCGGAGGCCGAGTTAAAAAAAATAATAATCCCCGTTCAGTCTCAATGGCGGGGTGCGGGCCGGGGAATAGGCCTCTTGGCCGGGGTGAATATGTTGGAACGCGGCGCGCGTAAATAGAAGCGGCTGGAGGTACCGGGGGCGAAGCCCGCCCCGGCCCGGAGGCCGAGTTAAAAAAAATAATAATCCCCGTTCAGTCTCAATGGCGGGGTGCGGGCCGGCCCGGCGGCGAGTGCGGTGGGCAGCAGGCCTCTTGGACAGGTTGAGAGATAAAAAAATAATAATTCCCGTGCAGTCTCAATGGCGGGGTGCGGGCCGGGGAATAGGCCTCTTGGCCGGGGTGAATAGTGTTGGAACACGGCCCGCGGAAATAGTAGCGGCTGGAGGTACCGGGGGCGATGCCCGCCCCGGCCCGGCGGCCAAGTTAAAAAAATAAATAATCCCGTTCAGTCTCAATGGCAGGGTGCGGGCCGGCCCGGCGGCGATTGCGGCGGGCAGCAGGCCTCTTGGACAGGTTGAGAGATAAAAAAATAATAATTCCCATGCAGTCTCAATGGCGGGGTGCGGGCCGGGGAATAGGCCTCTTGGCCGGGGTGAATATGTTGGAACGCGGCGCGCGTAAATAGAAGCGGCTGGAGGTACCGGGGGCGAAGCCCGCCCCGGCCCGGAGGCCGAGTTAAAAAAAATAATAATCCCCGTTCAGTCTCAATGGCGGGGTGCGGGCCGGCCCGGCGGCGAGTGCGGCGGGCAGCAGGCCTCTTGGACAGGTTGAGAGATAAAAAAATAATAATTCCCGTGCAGTCTCAATGGCGGGGTGCGGGCCGGGGAATAGGCCTCTTGGCCGGGGTGAATATGTTGGAACGCGGCGCGCGTAAATAGAAGCGGCTGGAGGTAGCGGGGGCGAAGCCCGCCCCGGCCCGGAGGCCGAGTTAAAAAAAATAATAATCCCCGTTCAGTCTCAATGGCGGGGTGCGGGCCGGCCCGGCGGCGAGTGCGGCGGGCAGCAGGCCTCTTGGACAGGTTGAGAGATAAAAAAATAATAATTCCCGTGCAGTCTCAATGGCGGGGTGCGGGCCGGGGAATAGGCCTCTTGGCCGGGGTGAATAGTGTTGGAACACGGCCCGCGGAAATAGTAGCGGCTGGAGGTACCGGGGGCGATGCCCGCCCCGGCCCGGCGGCCAAGTTAAAAAAATAAATAATCCCCGTTCAGTCTCAATGGCAGGGTGCGGGCCGGCCCAGCGGCGATTGCGGCGGGCAGCAGGCCTCTTGGACAGGTTGAGAGATAAAAAAATAATAATTCCCGTTCAGTCTCAATGGCAGGGTGCGGGCCGGCCCGGCGGCAATTGCGGCGGGCAGCAGGCCTCTTGGACAGGTTGAGAGATAAAAAAATAATAATTCCCATGCAGTCTCAATGGCGGGGTGCGGGCCGGGGAATAGGCCTCTTGGCCGGGGTGAATATGTTGGAACGCGGCGCGCGTAAATAGAAGCGGCTGGAGGTACCGGGGGCGAAGCCCGCCCCGGCCCGGAGGCCGAGTTAAAAAAAATAATAATCCCCGTTCAGTCTCAATGGCGGGGTGCGGGCCGGCCCGGCGGCGAGTGCGGCGGGCAGCAGGCCTCTTGGACAGGTTGAGAGATAAAAAAATAATAATTCCCGTGCAGTCTCAATGGCGGGGTGCGGGCCGGGGAATAGGCCTCTTGGCCGGGGTGAATATGTTGGAACGCGGCGCGCGTAAATAGAAGCGGCTGGAGGTAGCGGGGGCGAAGCCCGCCCCGGCCCGGAGGCCGAGTTAAAAAAAATAATAATCCCCGTTCAGTCTCAATGGCGGGGTGCGGGCCGGCCCGGCGGCGAGTGCGGCGGGCAGCAGGCCTCTTGGACAGGTTGAGAGATAAAAAAATAATAATTCCCGTGCAGTCTCAATGGCGGGGTGCGGGCCGGGGAATAGGCCTCTTGGCCGGGGTGAATAGTGTTGGAACACGGCCCGCGGAAATAGTAGCGGCTGGAGGTACCGGGGGCGATGCCCGCCCCGGCCCGGCGGCCAAGTTAAAAAAATAAATAATCCCCGTTCAGTCTCAATGGCAGGGTGCGGGCCGGCCCAGCGGCGATTGCGGCGGGCAGCAGGCCTCTTGGACAGGTTGAGAGATAAAAAAATAATAATTCCCGTTCAGTCTCAATGGCAGGGTGCGGGCCGGCCCGGCGGCAATTGCGGCGGGCAGCAGGCCTCTTGGACAGGTTGAGAGATAAAAAAATAATAATTCCCATGCAGTCTCAATGGCGGGGTGCGGGCCGGGGAATAGGCCTCTTGGCCGGGGTGAATATGTTGGAACGCGGCGCGCGTAAATAGAAGCAGCTGGAGGTACCGGGGGCGAAGCCCGCCCCGGCCCGGAGGCCGAGTTAAAAAAAATAATAATCCCCGTTCAGTCTCAATGGCGGGGTGCGGGCCGGCCCGGCGGCGAGTGCGGCGGGCAGCAGGCCTCTTGGACAGGTTGAGAGATAAAAAAATAATAATTCCCGTGCAGTCTCAATGGCGGGGTGCGGGCCGGGGAATAGGCCTCTTGGCCGGGGTGAATATGTTGGAACGCGGCGCGCGTAAATAGAAGCGGCTGGAGGTACCGGGGGCGAAGCCCGCCCCGGCCCGGAGGCCGAGTTAAAAAAAATAATAATCCCGTTCAGTCTCAATGGCGGGGTGCGGGCCGGCCCGGCGGCGATTGCGGCGGGCAGCAGGCCTCTTGGACAGGTTGAGAGATAAAAAAATAATAATTCCCGTGCAGTCTCAATGGCGGGGTGCGGGCCGGGGAATAGGCCTCTTGGCCGGGGTGAATAGTGTTGGAACACGGCCCGCGGAAATAGTAGCGGCTGGAGGTACCGGGGGCGATGCCCGCCCCGGCCCGGCGGCCAAGTTAAAAAAATAAATAATCCCGTTCAGTCTCAATGGCAGGGTGCGGGCCGGCCCGGCGGCGATTGCGGCGGGCAGCAGGCCTCTTGGACAGGTTGAGAGATAAAAAAAAAAATAATTCCCATGCAGTCTCATTGGCGGGGTGCGGGCCGGGGAACAGGCCTCTTGGCCGGGGTGAATATGTTGGAACGCGGCGCGCGTAAATAGAAGCGGCTGGAGGTACCGGGGGCGAAGCCCGCCCCGGCCCGGAGGCCGAGTTAAAAAAAAAATAATCCCCGTTCAGTCTCTATGGCGGGGTGCGGGCCGGCCCGGCGGCGAGTGCGGCGGGCAGCAGGCCTCTTGGACAGGTTGAGAGATAAAAAAATAATAATTCCGGTGCAGTCTCAATGGCGGGGTGCGGGCCGGGGAATAGGCCTCTTGGCCGGGGTGAATATGTTGGAACGCGGCGTGCGTAAATAGAAGCGGCTGGAGGTACCGGGGGCGAAGCCCGCCCCGGCCCGGAGGCCGAGTTAAAAAAAATAATAATCCCCGTTCAGTCTCAATGGCGGGGTGCGGGCCGGCCCGGCGGCGAGTGCGGTGGGCAGCAGGCCTCTTGGACAGGTTGAGAGATAAAAAAATAATAATTCCCGTGCAGTCTCAATGGCGGGGTGCGGGCCGGGGAATAGGCCTCTTGGCCGGGGTGAATAGTGTTGGAACACGGCCCGCGGAAATAGTAGCGGCTGGAGGTACCGGGGGCGATGCCCGCCCCGGCCCGGCGGCCAAGTTAAAAAAATAAATAATCCCGTTCAGTCTCAATGGCAGGGTGCGGGCCGGCCCGGCGGCGATTGCGGCGGGCAGCAGGCCTCTTGGACAGGTTGAGAGATAAAAAAAAAAATAATTCCCATGCAGTCTCAATGGCGGGGTGCGGGCCGGGGAATAGGCCTCTTGGCCGGGGTGAATATGTTGGAACGCGGCGCGCGTAAATAGAAGCGGCTGGAGGTACCGGGGGCGAAGCCCGCCCCGGCCCGGAGGCCGAGTTAAAAAAAATAATAATCCCCGTTCAGTCTCAATGGCGGGGTGCGGGCCGGCCCGGCGGCGAGTGCGGCGGGCAGCAGGCCTCTTGGACAGGTTGAGAGATAAAAAAATAATAATTCCCGTGCAGTCTCAATGGCGGGGTGCGGGCCGGGGAATAGGCCTCTTGGCCGGGGTGAATATGTTGGAACGCGGCGCGCGTAAATAGAAGCGGCTGGAGGTACCGGGGGCGAAGCCCGCCCCGGCCCGGAGGCCGAGTTAAAAAAAATAATAATCCCCGTTCAGTCTCAATGGCAGGGTGCGGGCCGGCCCGGCGGCGATTGCGGCGGGCAGCAGGCCTCTTGGACAGGTTGAGAGATAAAAAAATAATAATTCCCGTTCAGTCTCAATGGCAGGGTGCGGGCCGGCCCGGCGGCAATTGCGGCGGGCAGCAGGCCTCTTGGACAGGTTGAGAGATAAAAAAATAATAATTCCCATGCAGTCTCAATGGCGGGGTGCGGGCCGGGGAATAGGCCTCTTGGCCGGGGTGAATATGTTGGAACGCGGCGCGCGTAAATAGAAGCGGCTGGAGGTACCGGGGGCGAAGCCCGCCCCGGCCCGGAGGCCGAGTTAAAAAAAATAATAATCCCGTTCAGTCTCAATGGCGGGGTGCGGGCCGGCCCGGCGGCGATTGCGGCGGGCAGCAGGCCTCTTGGACAGGTTGAGAGATAAAAAAATAATAATTCCCGTGCAGTCTCAATGGCGGGGTGCGGGCCGGGGAATAGGCCTCTTGGCCGGGGTGAATAGTGTTGGAACACGGCCCGCGGAAATAGTAGCGGCTGGAGGTACCGGGGGCGATGCCCGCCCCGGCCCGGCGGCCAAGTTAAAAAAATAAATAATCCCGTTCAGTCTCAATGGCAGGGTGCGGGCCGGCCCGGCGGCGATTGCGGCGGGCAGCAGGCCTCTTGGACAGGTTGAGAGATAAAAAAAAAAATAATTCCCATGCAGTCTCATTGGCGGGGTGCGGGCCGGGGAACAGGCCTCTTGGCCGGGGTGAATATGTTGGAACGCGGCGCGCGTAAATAGAAGCGGCTGGAGGTACCGGGGGCGAAGCCCGCCCCGGCCCGGAGGCCGAGTTAAAAAAAAAATAATCCCCGTTCAGTCTCTATGGCGGGGTGCGGGCCGGCCCGGCGGCGAGTGCGGCGGGCAGCAGGCCTCTTGGACAGGTTGAGAGATAAAAAAATAATAATTCCGGTGCAGTCTCAATGGCGGGGTGCGGGCCGGGGAATAGGCCTCTTGGCCGGGGTGAATATGTTGGAACGCGGCGTGCGTAAATAGAAGCGGCTGGAGGTACCGGGGGCGAAGCCCGCCCCGGCCCGGAGGCCGAGTTAAAAAAAATAATAATCCCCGTTCAGTCTCAATGGCGGGGTGCGGGCCGGCCCGGCGGCGAGTGCGGTGGGCAGCAGGCCTCTTGGACAGGTTGAGAGATAAAAAAATAATAATTCCCGTGCAGTCTCAATGGCGGGGTGCGGGCCGGGGAATAGGCCTCTTGGCCGGGGTGAATAGTGTTGGAACACGGCCCGCGGAAATAGTAGCGGCTGGAGGTACCGGGGGCGATGCCCGCCCCGGCCCGGCGGCCAAGTTAAAAAAATAAATAATCCCGTTCAGTCTCAATGGCAGGGTGCGGGCCGGCCCGGCGGCGATTGCGGCGGGCAGCAGGCCTCTTGGACAGGTTGAGAGATAAAAAAAAAAATAATTCCCATGCAGTCTCAATGGCGGGGTGCGGGCCGGGGAATAGGCCTCTTGGCCGGGGTGAATATGTTGGAACGCGGCGCGCGTAAATAGAAGCGGCTGGAGGTACCGGGGGCGAAGCCCGCCCCGGCCCGGAGGCCGAGTTAAAAAAAATAATAATCCCCGTTCAGTCTCAATGGCGGGGTGCGGGCCGGCCCGGCGGCGAGTGCGGCGGGCAGCAGGCCTCTTGGACAGGTTGAGAGATAAAAAAATAATAATTCCCGTGCAGTCTCAATGGCGGGGTGCGGGCCGGGGAATAGGCCTCTTGGCCGGGGTGAATATGTTGGAACGCGGCGCGCGTAAATAGAAGCGGCTGGAGGTACCGGGGGCGAAGCCCGCCCCGGCCCGGAGGCCGAGTTAAAAAAAATAATAATCCCCGTTCAGTCTCAATGGCAGGGTGCGGGCCGGCCCGGCGGCGATTGCGGCGGGCAGCAGGCCTCTTGGACAGGTTGAGAGATAAAAAAATAATAATTCCCGTTCAGTCTCAATGGCAGGGTGCGGGCCGGCCCGGCGGCAATTGCGGCGGGCAGCAGGCCTCTTGGACAGGTTGAGAGATAAAAAAATAATAATTCCCATGCAGTCTCAATGGCGGGGTGCGGGCCGGGGAATAGGCCTCTTGGCCGGGGTGAATATGTTGGAACGCGGCGCGCGTAAATAGAAGCGGCTGGAGGTACCGGGGGCGAAGCCCGCCTCGGCCCGGAGGCCGAGTTAAAAAAAATAATAATCCCCGTTCAGTCTCAATGGCGGGGTGCGGGCCGGCCCGGCGGCGAGTGCGGCGGGCAGCAGGCCTCTTGGACAGGTTGAGAGATAAAAAAATAATAATTCCCGTGCAGTCTCAATGGCGGGGTGCGGGCCGGGGAATAGGCCTCTTGGCCGGGGTGAATATGTTGGAACGCGGCGCGCGTAAATAGAAGCGGCTGGAGGTACCGGGGGCGAAGCCCGCCCCGGCCCGGAGGCCGAGTTAAAAAAAATAATAATCCCCGTTCAGTCTCAATGGCGGGGTGCGGGCCGGCCCGGCGGCGATTGCGGCGGGCAGCAGGCCTCTTGGACAGGTTGAGAGATAAAAAAATAATAATTCCCGTGCAGTCTCAATGGCGGGGTGCGGGCCGGGGAATAGGCCTCTTGGCCGGGGTGAATAGTGTTGGAACACGGCCCGCGGAAATAGTAGCGGCTGGAGGTACCGGGGGCGATGCCCGCCCCGGCCCGGCGGCCAAGTTAAAAAAATAAATAATCCCCGTTCAGTCTCAATGGCAGGGTGCGGGCCGGCCCAGCGGCGATTGCGGCGGGCAGCAGGCCTCTTGGACAGGTTGAGAGATAAAAAAATAATAATTCCCGTTCAGTCTCAATGGCAGGGTGCGGGCCGGCCCGGCGGCAATTGCGGCGGCCAGCAGGCCTCTTGGACAGGTTGAGAGATAAAAAAATAATAATTCCCATGCAGTCTCAATGGCGGGGTGCGGGCCGGGGAATAGGCCTCTTGGCCGGGGTGAATATGTTGGAACGCGGCGCGCGTAAATAGAAGCGGCTGGAGGTACCGGGGGCGAAGCCCGCCCCGGCCCGGAGGCGAGTTAAAAAAAATAATAATCCCCGTTCAGTCTCAATGGCGGGGTGCGGGCCGGCCCGGCGGCGAGTGCGGCGGGCAGCAGGCCTCTTGGACAGGTTGAGAGATAAAAAAATAATAATTCCCGTGCAGTCTCAATGGCGGGGTGCGGGCCGGGGAATAGGCCTCTTGGCCGGGGTGAATATGTTGGAACACGGCCCGCGGAAATAGTAGCGGCTGGAGGTACCGGGGGCGATGCCCGCCCCGGGCCGGCGGCCAAGTTAAAAAAATAAATAATCCCGTTCAGTCTCAATGGCAGGGTGCGGGCCGGCCCGGCGGCGATTGCGGCGGGCAGCAGGCCTCTTGGACAGGTTGAGAGATAAAAAAAAAATAATTCCCATGCAGTCTCATTGGCGGGGTGCGGGCCGGGGAATAGGCCTCTTGGCCGGGGTGAATATGTTGGAACGCGGCGCGCGTAAATAGAAGCGGCTGGAGGTACCGGGGGCGAAGCCCGCCCCGGCCCGGAGGCCGAGTTAAAAAAAATAATAATCCCCGTTCAGTCTCAATGGCGGGGTGCGGGCCGGCCCGGCGGCGATTGCGGCGGGCAGCAGGCCTCTTGGACAGGTTGAGAGATAAAAAAATAATAATTCCCGTGCAGTCTCAATGGCGGGGTGCGGGCCGGGGAATAGGCCTCTTGGCCGGGGTGAATAGTGTTGGAACACGGCCCGCGGAAATAGTAGCGGCTGGAGGTACCGGGGGCGATGCCCGCCCCGGCCCGGCGGCCAAGTTAAAAAAATAAATAATCCCCGTTCAGTCTCAATGGCAGGGTGCGGGCCGGCCCAGCGGCGATTGCGGCGGGCAGCAGGCCTCTTGGACAGGTTGAGAGATAAAAAAATAATAATTCCCGTTCAGTCTCAATGGCAGGGTGCGGGCCGGCCCGGCGGCAATTGCGGCGGCCAGCAGGCCTCTTGGACAGGTTGAGAGATAAAAAAATAATAATTCCCATGCAGTCTCAATGGCGGGGTGCGGGCCGGGGAATAGGCCTCTTGGCCGGGGTGAATATGTTGGAACGCGGCGCGCGTAAATAGAAGCGGCTGGAGGTACCGGGGGCGAAGCCCGCCCCGGCCCGGAGGCGAGTTAAAAAAAATAATAATCCCCGTTCAGTCTCAATGGCGGGGTGCGGGCCGGCCCGGCGGCGAGTGCGGCGGGCAGCAGGCCTCTTGGACAGGTTGAGAGATAAAAAAATAATAATTCCCGTGCAGTCTCAATGGCGGGGTGCGGGCCGGGGAATAGGCCTCTTGGCCGGGGTGAATATGTTGGAACACGGCCCGCGGAAATAGTAGCGGCTGGAGGTACCGGGGGCGATGCCCGCCCCGGGCCGGCGGCCAAGTTAAAAAAATAAATAATCCCGTTCAGTCTCAATGGCAGGGTGCGGGCCGGCCCGGCGGCGATTGCGGCGGGCAGCAGGCCTCTTGGACAGGTTGAGAGATAAAAAAAAAATAATTCCCATGCAGTCTCATTGGCGGGGTGCGGGCCGGGGAATAGGCCTCTTGGCCGGGGTGAATATGTTGGAACGCGGCGCGCGTAAATAGAAGCGGCTCGAGGTACCGGGGGCGAAGCCCGCCCCGGCCCGGAGGCCGAGTTAAAAAAAATAATAATCCCCGTTCAGTCTCAATGGCGGGGTGCGGGCCGGCCCGGCGGCGAGTGCGGCGGGCAGCAGGCCTCTTGGACAGGTTGAGAGATAAAAAAATAATAATTCCCGTGCAGTCTCAATGGCGGGGTGCGGGCCGGCCCGGCGGCGAGTGCGGCGGGCAGCAGGCCTCTTGGACAGGTTGAGAGATAAAAAAATAATAATTCCCGTGCAGTCTCAATGGCGGGGTGCGGGCCGGGGAATAGGCCTCTTGGCCGGGGTGAATATGTTGGAACGCGGCGCGCGTAAATAGAAGCGGCTGGAGGTACCGGGGGCGAAGCCCGCCCCGGCCCGGAGGCCGAGTTAAAAAAAATAATAATCCCCGTTCAGTCTCAATGGCGGGGTGCGGGCCGGCCCGGCGGCGAGTGCGGTGGGCAGCAGGCCTCTTGGACAGGTTGAGAGATAAAAAAATAATAATTCCCGTGCAGTCTCAATGGCGGGGTGCGGGCCGGGGAATAGGCCTCTTGGCCGGGGTGAATAGTGTTGGAACACGGCCCGCGGAAATAGTAGCGGCTGGAGGTACCGGGGGCGATGCCCGCCCCGGCCCGGCGGCCAAGTTAAAAAAATAAATAATCCCGTTCAGTCTCAATGGCAGGGTGCGGGCCGGCCCGGCGGCGATTGCGGCGGGCAGCAGGCCTCTTGGACAGGTTGAGAGATAAAAAAATAATAATTCCCGTGCAGTCTCAATGGCGGGGTGCGGGCCGGGGAATAGGCCTCTTGGCCGGGGTGAATATGTTGGAACGCGGCGCGCGTAAATAGAAGCGGCTGGAGGTACCGGGGGCGAAGCCCGCCCCGGCCCCGAGGCCGAGTTAAAAAAAATAATAATCCCCGTTCAGTCTCAATGGCAGGGTGCGGGCCGGCCCGGCGGCGATTGCGGCGGGCAGCAGGCCTCTTGGACAGGTTGAGAGATAAAAAAATAATAATTCCCGTTCAGTCTCAATGGCAGGGTGCGGGCCGGCCCGGCGGCAATTGCGGCGGGCAGCAGGCCTCTTGGACAGGTTGAGAGATAAAAAAATAATAATTCCCATGCAGTCTCAATGGCGGGGTGCGGGCCGGGGAATAGGCCTCTTGGCCGGGGTGAATATGTTGGAACGCGGCGCGCGTAAATAGAAGCGGCTGGAGGTACCGGGGGCGAAGCCCGCCCCGGCCCGGAGGCCGAGTTAAAAAAAATAATAATCCCCGTTCAGTCTCAATGGCGGGGTGCGGGCCGGCCCGGCGGCGAGTGCGGCGGGCAGCAGGCCTCTTGGACAGGTTGAGAGATAAAAAAATAATAATTCCCGTGCAGTCTCAATGGCGGGGTGCGGGCCGGGGAATAGGCCTCTTGGCCGGGGTGAATATGTTGGAACGCGGCGCGCGTAAATAGAAGCGGCTGGAGGTACCGGGGGCGAAGCCCGCCCCGGCCCGGAGGCCGAGTTAAAAAAAATAATAATCCCCGTTCAGTCTCAATGGCGGGGTGCGGGCCGGCCCGGCGGCGATTGCGGCGGGCAGCAGGCCTCTTGGACAGGTTGAGAGATAAAAAAATAATAATTCCCATGCAGTCTCAATGGCGGGGTGCGGGCCGGGGAATAGGCCTCTTGGCCGGGGTGAATATGTTGGAACGCGGCGCGCGTAAATAGAAGCGGCTGGAGGTACCGGGGGCGAAGCCCGCCCCGGCCCGGAGGCCGAGTTAAAAAAAATAATAATCCCCGTTCAGTCTCAATGGCGGGGTGCGGGCCGGCCCGGCGGCGATTGCGGCGGGCAGCAGGCCTCTTGGACAGGTTGAGAGATAAAAAAATAATAATTCCCATGCAGTCTCAATGGCGGGGTGCGGGCCGGGGAATAGGCCTCTTGGCCGGGGTGAATATGTTGGAACGCGGCGCGCGTAAATAGAAGCGGCTGGAGGTACCGGGGGCGAAGCCCGCCCCGGCCCGGAGGCCGAGTTAAAAAAAATAATAATCCCCGTTCAGTCTCAATGGCGGGGTGCGGGCCGGCCCGGCGGCGAGTGCGGCGGGCAGCAGGCCTCTTGGACAGGTTGAGAGATAAAAAAATAATAATTCCCGTGCAGTCTCAATGGCGGGGTGCGGGCCGGGGAATAGGCCTCTTGGCCGGGGTGAATATGTTGGAACGCGGCGCGCGTAAATAGAAGCGGCTGGAGGTACCGGGGGCGAAGCCCGCCCCGGCCCGGAGGCCGAGTTAAAAAAAATAATAATCCCCGTTCAGTCTCAATGGCGGGGTGCAGGCCGGCCCGGCGGCGATTGCGGCGGGCAGCAGGCCTCTTGGACAGGTTGAGAGATAAAAAAATAATAATTCCCGTGCAGTCTCAATGGCGGGGTGCGGGCCGGGGAATAGGCCTCTTGGCCGGGGTGAATAGTGTTGGAACACGGCCCGCGGAAATAGTAGCGGCTGGAGGTACCAGGGGCGATGCCCGCCCCGGGCCGGCGGCCAAGTTAAAAAAATAAATAATCCCGTTCAGTCTCAATGGCAGGGTGCGGGCCGGCCCGGCGGCGATTGCGGCGGGCAGCAGGCCTCTTGGACAGGTTGAGAGATAAAAAAAAAATAATTCCCATGCAGTCTCATTGGCGGGGTGCGGGCCGGGGAATAGGCCTCTTGGCCGGGGTGAATATGTTGGAACGCGGCGCGCGTAAATAGAAGCGGCTCGAGGTACCGGGGGCGAAGCCCGCCCCGGCCCGGAGGCCGAGTTAAAAAAAATAATAATCCCCGTTCAGTCTCAATGGCGGGGTGCGGGCCGGCCCGGCGGCGAGTGCGGCGGGCAGCAGGCCTCTTGGACAGGTTGAGAGATAAAAAAATAATAATTCCGGTGCAGTCTCAATGGCGGGGTGCGGGCCGGGGAATAGGCCTCTTGGCCGGGGTGAATATGTTGGAACGCGGCGCGCGTAAATAGAAGCGGCTGGAGGTACCGGGGGCGAAGCCCGCCCCGGCCCGGAGGCCGAGTTAAAAAAAATAATAATCCCCGTTCAGTCTCAATGGCGGGGTGCGGGCCGGCCCGGCGGCGAGTGCGGCGGGCAGCAGGCCTCTTGGACAGGTTGAGAGATAAAAAAATAATAATTCCCGTGCAGTCTCAATGGCGGGGTGCGGGCCGGGGAATAGGCCTCTTGGCCGGGGTGAATATGTTGGAACGCGGCGCGCGTAAATAGAAGCGGCTGGAGGTACCGGGGGCGAAGCCCGCCCCGGCCCGGAGGCCGAGTTAAAAAAAATAATAATCCTCGTTCAGTCTCAATGGCGGGGTGCGGGCCGGCCCGGCGGCGATTGCGGCGGGCAGCAGGCCTCTTGGACAGGTTGAGAGATAAAAAAATAATAATTCCCGTGCAGTCTCAATGGCGGGGTGCGGGCCGGGGAATAGGCCTCTTGGCCGGGGTGAATAGTGTTGGAACACGGCCCGCGGAAATAGTAGCGGCTGGAGGTACCGGGGGCGATGCCCGCCCCGGCCCGGCGGCCAAGTTAAAAAAATAAATAATCCCGTTCAGTCTCAATGGCAGGGTGCGGGCCGGCCCGGCGGCGATTGCGGCGGGCAGCAGGCCTCTTGGACAGGTTGAGAGATAAAAAAAAAATAATTCCCATGCAGTCTCATTGGCGGGGTGCGGGCCGGGGAACAGGCCTCTTGGCCGGGGTGAATATGTTGGAACGCGGCGCGCGTAAATAGAAGCGGCTGGAGGTACCGGGGGCGAAGCCCGCCCCGGCCCGGAGGCCGAGTTAAAAAAAATAATAATCCCCGTTCAGTCTCAATGGCGGGGTGCGGGCCGGCCCGGCGGCGAGTGCGGCGGGCAGCAGGCCTCTTGGACAGGTTGAGAGATAAAAAAATAATAATTCCGGTGCAGTCTCAATGGCGGGGTGCGGGCCGGGGAATAGGCCTCTTGGCCGGGGTGAATATGTTGGAACGCGGCGCGCGTAAATAGAAGCGGCTGGAGGTACCGGGGGCGAAGCCCGCCCCGGCCCGGAGGCCGAGTTAAAAAAAATAATAATCCCCGTTCAGTCTCAATGGCGGGGTGCGGGCCGGCCCGGCGGCGAGTGCGGTGGGCAGCAGGCCTCTTGGACAGGTTGAGAGATAAAAAAATAATAATTCCCGTTCAGTCTCAATGGCAGGGTGCGGGCCGGCCCGGCGGCAATTGCGGCGGGCAGCAGGCCTCTTGGACAGGTTGAGAGATAAAAAAATAATAATTCCCATGCAGTCTCAATGGCGGGGTGCGGGCCGGGGAATAGGCCTCTTGGCCGGGGTGAATATGTTGGAACGCGGTGCGCGTAAATAGAAGCGGCTGGAGGTACCGGGGGCGAAGCCCGCCCCGGCCCGGAGGCCGAGTTAAAAAAAATAATAATCCCCGTTCAGTCTCAATGGCGGGGTGCGGGCCGGCCCGGCGGCGAGTGCGGCGGGCAGCAGGCCTCTTGGACAGGTTGAGAGATAAAAAAATAATAATTCCCGTGCAGTCTCAATGGCGGGGTGCGGGCCGGGGAATAGGCCTCTTGGCCGGGGTGAATATGTTGGAACGCGGCGCGCGTAAATAGAAGCGGCTGGAGGTACCGGGGGCGAAGCCCGCCCCGGCCCGGAGGCCGAGTTAAAAAAAATAATAATCCCCGTTCAGTCTCAATGGCGGGGTGCGGGCCGGCCCGGCGGCGATTGCGGCGGGCAGCAGGCCTCTTGGACAGGTTGAGAGATAAAAAAATAATAATTCCCATGCAGTCTCAATGGCGGGGTGCGGGCCGGGGAATAGGCCTCTTGGCCGGGGTGAATATGTTGGAACGCGGCGCGCGTAAATAGAAGCGGCTGGAGGTACCGGGGGCGAAGCCCGCCCCGGCCCGGAGGCCGAGTTAAAAAAAATAATAATCCCCGTTCAGTCTCAATGGCGGGGTGCGGGCCGGCCCGGCGGCGATTGCGGCGGGCAGCAGGCCTCTTGGACAGGTTGAGAGATAAAAAAATAATAATTCCCATGCAGTCTCAATGGCGGGGTGCGGGCCGGGGAATAGGCCTCTTGGCCGGGGTGAATATGTTGGAACGCGGCGCGCGTAAATAGAAGCGGCTGGAGGTACCGGGGGCGAAGCCCGCCCCGGCCCGGAGGCCGAGTTAAAAAAAATAATAATCCCCGTTCAGTCTCAATGGCGGGGTGCGGGCCGGCCCGGCGGCGAGTGCGGCGGGCAGCAGGCCTCTTGGACAGGTTGAGAGATAAAAAAATAATAATTCCCGTGCAGTCTCAATGGCGGGGTGCGGGCCGGGGAATAGGCCTCTTGGCCGGGGTGAATATGTTGGAACGCAGCGCGCGTAAATAGAAGCGGCTGGAGGTACCGGGGGCGAAGCCCGCCCCGGTCCGGAGGCCGAGTTAAAAAAAATAATAATCCCCGTTCAGTCTCAATGGCAGGGTGCGGGCCGGCCCGGCGGCGATTGCGGCGGGCAGCAGGCCTCTTGGACAGGTTGAGAGATAAAAAAATAATAATTCCCGTGCAGTCTCAATGGCGGGGTGCGGGCCGGGGAATAGGCCTCTTGGCCGGGGTGAATAGTGTTGGAACACGGCCCGCGGAAATAGTAGCGGCTGGAGGTACCGGGGGCGATGCCCGCCCCGGCCCGGCGGCCAAGTTAAAAAAATAAATAATCCCGTTCAGTCTCAATGGCAGGGTGCGGGCCGGCCCGGCGGCGATTGCGGCGGGCAGCAGGCCTCTTGGACAGGTTGAGAGATAAAAAAAAAATAATTCCCATGCAGTCTCATTGGCGGGGTGCGGGCCGGGGAACAGGCCTCTTGGCCGGGGTGAATATGTTGGAACGCGGCGCGCGTAAATAGAAGCGGCTGGAGGTACCGGGGGCGAAGCCCGCCCCGGCCCGGAGGCCGAGTTAAAAAAAATAATAATCCCCGTTCAGTCTCAATGGCGGGGTGCGGGCCGGCCCGGCGGCGAGTGCGGCGGGCAGCAGGCCTCTTGGACAGGTTGAGAGATAAAAAAATAATAATTCCGGTGCAGTCTCAATGGCGGGGTGCGGGCCGGGGAATAGGCCTCTTGGCCGGGGTGAATATGTTGGAACGCGGCGCGCGTAAATAGAAGCGGCTGGAGGTACCGGGGGCGAAGCCCGCCCCGGCCCGGAGGCCGAGTTAAAAAAAATAATAATCCCCGTTCAGTCTCAATGGCGGGGTGCGGGCCGGCCCGGCGGCGAGTGCGGTGGGCAGCAGGCCTCTTGGACAGGTTGAGAGATAAAAAAATAATAATTCCCGTTCAGTCTCAATGGGAGGGTGCGGGCCGGCCCGGCGGCAATTGCGGCGGGCAGCAGGCCTCTTGGACAGGTTGAGAGATAAAAAAATAATAATTCCCATGCAGTCTCAATGGCGGGGTGCGGGCCGGGGAATAGGCCTCTTGGCCGGGGTGAATATGTTGGAACGCGGCGCGCGTAAATAGAAGCGGCTGGAGGTACCGGGGGCGAAGCCCGCCCCGGCCCGGAGGCCGAGTTAAAAAAAATAATAATCCCCGTTCAGTCTCAATGGCGGGGTGCGGGCCGGCCCGGCGGCGAGTGCGGCGGGCAGCAGGCCTCTTGGACAGGTTGAGAGATAAAAAAATAATAATTCCCGTGCAGTCTCAATGGCGGGGTGCGGGCCGGGGAATAGGCCTCTTGGCCGGGGTGAATATGTTGGAACGCGGCGCGCGTAAATAGAAGCGGCTGGAGGTACCGGGGGCGAAGCCCGCCCCGGCCCGGAGGCCGAGTTAAAAAAAATAATAATCCCCGTTCAGTCTCAATGGCGGGGTGCGGGCCGGCCCGGCGGCGATTGCGGCGGGCAGCAGGCCTCTTGGACAGGTTGAGAGATAAAAAAATAATAATTCCCATGCAGTCTCAATGGCGGGGTGCGGGCCGGGGAATAGGCCTCTTGGCCGGGGTGAATATGTTGGAACGCGGCGCGCGTAAATAGAAGCGGCTGGAGGTACCGGGGGCGAAGCCCGCCCCGGCCCGGAGGCCGAGTTAAAAAAAATAATAATCCCCGTTCAGTCTCAATGGCGGGGTGCGGGCCGGCCCGGCGGCGATTGCGGCGGGCAGCAGGCCTCTTGGACAGGTTGAGAGATAAAAAAATAATAATTCCCATGCAGTCTCAATGGCGGGGTGCGGGCCGGGGAATAGGCCTCTTGGCCGGGGTGAATATGTTGGAACGCGGCGCGCGTAAATAGAAGCGGCTGGAGGTACCGGGGGCGAAGCCCGCCCCGGCCCGGAGGCCGAGTTAAAAAAAATAATAATCCCCGTTCAGTCTCAATGGCGGGGTGCGGGCCGGCCCGGCGGCGAGTGCGGCGGGCAGCAGGCCTCTTGGACAGGTTGAGAGATAAAAAAATAATAATTCCCGTGCAGTCTCAATGGCGGGGTGCGGGCCGGGGAATAGGCCTCTTGGCCGGGGTGAATATGTTGGAACGCAGCGCGCGTAAATAGAAGCGGCTGGAGGTACCGGGGGCGAAGCCCGCCCCGGTCCGGAGGCCGAGTTAAAAAAAATAATAATCCCCGTTCAGTCTCAATGGCAGGGTGCGGGCCGGCCCGGCGGCGATTGCGGCGGGCAGCAGGCCTCTTGGACAGGTTGAGAGATAAAAAAATAATAATTCCCATGCAGTCTCAATGGCGGGGTGCGGGCCGGGGAATAGGCCTCTTGGCCGGGGTGAATAGTGTTGGAACACGGCCCGCGGAAATAGTAGCGGCTGGAGGTACCGGGGGCGATGCCCGCCCCGGGCCGGCGGCCAAGTTAAAAAAATAAATAATCCCGTTCAGTCTCAATGGCAGGGTGCGGGCCGGCCCGGCGGCGAGTGCGGCGGGCAGCAGGCCTCTTGGACAGGTTGAGAGATAAAAAAATAATAATTCCCGTTCAGTCTCAATGGCAGGGTGCGGGCCGGCCCGGCGGCGATTGCGGCGGGCAGCAGGCCTCTTGGACAGGTTGAGAGATAAAAAAATAATAATTCCGATGCAGTCTCAATGGCGGGGTGCGGGCCGGGGAATAGGCCTCTTGGCCGGGGTGAATATGTTGGAACGCGGCGCGCGTAAATAGAAGCGGCTGGAGGTACCGGGGGGCGAAGCCCGCCCCGGCCCGGAGGCCGAGTTAAAAAAAATAATAATCCCCGTTCAGTCTCAATGGCGGGGTGCGGGCCGGCCCGGCGGCGAGTGCGGCGGGCAGCAGGCCTCTTGGACAGGTTGAGAGATAAAAAAATAATAATTCCCGTGCAGTCTCAATGGCGGGGTGCGGGCCGGGGAATAGGCCTCTTGGCCTGGGTGAATATGTTGGAACGCGGCGCGCGTAAATAGAAGCGGCTGGAGGTACCGGGGGCGAAGCCCGCCCCGGCCCGGAGGCCGAGTTAAAAAAAATAATAATCCCCGTTCAGTCTCAATGGCGGGGTGCGGGCCGGCCCGGCGGCGAGTGCGGCGGGCAGCAGGCCTCTTGGACAGGTTGAGAGATAAAAAAATAATAATTCCCGTGCAGTCTCAATGGCGGGGTGCGGGCCGGGGAATAGGCCTCTTGGCCGGGGTGAATAGTGTTGGAACACGGCCCGCGGAAATAGTAGCGGCTGGAGGTACCGGGGGCGATGCCCGCCCCGGCCCGGCGGCCAAGTTAAAAAAATAAATAATCCCGTTCAGTCTCAATGGCAGGGTGCGGGCCGGCCCGGCGGCGATTGCGGCGGGCAGCAGGCCTCTTGGACAGGTTGAGAGATAAAAAAAAAATAATTCCCATGCAGTCTCAATGGCGGGGTGCGGGCCGGGGAATAGGCCTCTTGGCCGGGGTGAATATGTTGGAACGCGGCGCGCGTAAATAGAAGCGGCTGGAGGTACCGGGGGCGAAGCCCGCCCCGGCCCGGAGGCCGAGTTAAAAAAAATAATAATCCCCGTTCAGTCTCAATGGCGGGGTGCGGGCCGGCCCGGCGGCGAGTGCGGCGGGCAGCAGGCCTCTTGGACAGGTTGAGAGATAAAAAAATAATAATTCCCGTTCAGTCTCAATGGCAGGGTGCGGGCCGGCCCGGCGGCAATTGCGGCGGGCAGCAGGCCTCTTGGACAGGTTGAGAGATAAAAAAATAATAATTCCCATGCAGTCTCAATGGCGGGGTGCGGGCCGGGGAATAGGCCTCTTGGCCGGGGTGAATATGTTGGAACGCGGCGCGCGTAAATAGAAGCGGCTGGAGGTACCGGGGGCGAAGCCCGCCCCGGCCCGGCGGCCAAGTTAAAAAAATAAATAATCCCGTTCAGTCTCAATGGCAGGGTGCGGGCCGGCCCGGCGGCGATTGCGGCGGGCAGCAGGCCTCTTGGACAGGTTGAGAGATAAAAAAAAAAATAATTCCCATGCAGTCTCATTGGCGGGGTGCGGGCCGGGGAACAGGCCTCTTGGCCGGGGTGAATATGTTGGAACGCGGCGCGCGTAAATAGAAGCGGCTGGAGGTACCGGGGGCGAAGCCCGCCCCGGCCCGGAGGCCGAGTTAAAAAAAATAATAATCCCCGTTCAGTCTCAATGGCAGGGTGCGGGCCGGCCCGGCGGCGATTGCGGCGGGCAGCAGGCCTCTTGGACAGGTTGAGAGATAAAAAAATAATAATTCCCGTTCAGTCTCAATGGCAGGGTGCGGGCCGGCCCGGCGGCAATTGCGGCGGGCAGCAGGCCTCTTGGACAGGTTGAGAGATAAAAAAATAATAATTCCCATGCAGTCTCAATGGCGGGGTGCGGGCCGGGGAATAGGCCTCTTGGCCGGGGTGAATATGTTGGAACGCGGCGCGCGTAAATAGAAGCGGCTGGAGGTACCGGGGGCGAAGCCCGCCCCGGCCCGGAGGCGAGTTAAAAAAAATAATAATCCCCGTTCAGTCTCAATGGCGGGGTGCGGGCCGGCCCGGCGGCGAGTGCGGCGGGCAGCAGGCCTCTTGGACAGGTTGAGAGATAAAAAAATAATAATTCCCGTGCAGTCTCAATGGCGGGGTGCGGGCCGGGGAATAGGCCTCTTGGCCGGGGTGAATATGTTGGAACGCGGCGCGCGTAAATAGAAGCGGCTGGAGGTACCGGGGGCGAAGCCCGCCCCGGCCCGGAGGCCGAGTTAAAAAAAATAATAATCCCCGTTCAGTCTCAATGGCGGGGTGCGGGCCGGCCCGGCGGCGATTGCGGCGGGCAGCAGGCCTCTTGGACAGGTTGAGAGATAAAAAAATAATAATTCCCGTGCAGTCTCAATGGCGGGGTGCGGGCCGGGGAATAGGCCTCTTGGCCGGGGTGAATAGTGTTGGAACACGGCCCGCGGAAATAGTAGCGGCTGGAGGTACCGGGGGCGATGCCCGCCCCGGGCCGGCGGCCAAGTTAAAAAAATAAATAATCCCGTTCAGTCTCAATGGCAGGGTGCGGGCCGGCCCGGCGGCGATTGCGGCGGGCAGCAGGCCTCTTGGACAGGTTGAGAGATAAAAAAAAAATAATTCCCATGCAGTCTCATTGGCGGGGTGCGGGCAGGGGAATAGGCCTCTTGGCCGGGGTGAATATGTTGGAACGCGGCGCGCGTAAATAGAAGCGGCTCGAGGTACCGGGGGCGAAGCCCGCCCCGGCCCGGAGGCCGAGTTAAAAAAAATAATAATCCCCGTTCAGTCTCAATGGCGGGGTGCGGGCCGGCCCGGCGGCGAGTGCAGCGGGCAGCAGGCCTCTTGGACAGGTTGAGAGATAAAAAAATAATAATTCCGGTGCAGTCTCAATGGCGGGGTGCGGGCCGGGGAATAGGCCTCTTGGCCGGGGTGAATATGTTGGAACGCGGCGCGCGTAAATAGAAGCGGCTGGAGGTACCGGGGGCGAAGCCCGCCCCGGCCCGGAGGCCGAGTTAAAAAAAATAATAATCCCCGTTCAGTCTCAATGGCGGGGTGCGGGCCGGCCCGGCGGCGAGTGCGGCGGGCAGCAGGCCTCTTGGACAGGTTGAGAGATAAAAAAATAATAATTCCCGTGCAGTCTCAATGGCGGGGTGCGGGCCGGGGAATAGGCCTCTTGGCCGGGGTGAATATGTTGGAACGCGGCGCGCGTAAATAGAAGCGGCTGGAGGTACCGGGGGCGAAGCCCGCCCCGGCCCGGAGGCCGAGTTAAAAAAAATAATAATCCTCGTTCAGTCTCAATGGCGGGGTGCGGGCCGGCCCGGCGGCGATTGCGGCGGGCAGCAGGCCTCTTGGACAGGTTGAGAGATAAAAAAATAATAATTCCCGTGCAGTCTCAATGGCGGGGTGCGGGCCGGGGAATAGGCCTCTTGGCCGGGGTGAATAGTGTTGGAACACGGCCCGCGGAAATAGTAGCGGCTGGAGGTACCGGGGGCGATGCCCGCCCCGGCCCGGCGGCCAAGTTAAAAAAATAAATAATCCCGTTCAGTCTCAATGGCAGGGTGCGGGCCGGCCCGGCGGCGATTGCGGCGGGCAGCAGGCCTCTTGGACAGGTTGAGAGATAAAAAAAAAATAATTCCCATGCAGTCTCATTGGCGGGGTGCGGGCCGGGGAACAGGCCTCTTGGCCGGGGTGAATATGTTGGAACGCGGCGCGCGTAAATAGAAGCGGCTGGAGGTACCGGGGGCGAAGCCCGCCCCGGCCCGGAGGCCGAGTTAAAAAAAATAATAATCCCCGTTCAGTCTCAATGGCGGGGTGCGGGCCGGCCCGGCGGCGAGTGCGGCGGGCAGCAGGCCTCTTGGACAGGTTGAGAGATAAAAAAATAATAATTCCGGTGCAGTCTCAATGGCGGGGTGCGGGCCGGGGAATAGGCCTCTTGGCCGGGGTGAATATGTTGGAACGCGGCGCGCGTAAATAGAAGCGGCTGGAGGTACCGGGGGCGAAGCCCGCCCCGGCCCGGAGGCCGAGTTAAAAAAAATAATAATCCCCGTTCAGTCTCAATGGCGGGGTGCGGGCCGGCCCGGCGGCGAGTGCGGCGGGCAGCAGGCCTCTTGGACAGGTTGAGAGATAAAAAAATAATAATTCCCGTGCAGTCTCAATGGCGGGGTGCGGGCCGGGGAATAGGCCTCTTGGCCGGGGTGAATAGTGTTGGAACACGGCCCGCGGAAATAGTAGCGGCTGGAGGTACCGGGGGCGATGCCCGCCCCGGCCCGGCGGCCAAGTTAAAAAAATAAATAATCCCGTTCAGTCTCAATGGCAGGGTGCGGGCCGGCCCGGCGGCGATTGCGGCGGGCAGCAGGCCTCTTGGACAGGTTGAGAGATAAAAAAAAAATAATTCCCATGCAGTCTCATTGGCGGGGTGCGGGCCGGGGAACAGGCCTCTTGGCCGGGGTGAATATGTTGGAACGCGGCGCGCGTAAATAGAAGCGGCTGGAGGTACCGGGGGCGAAGCCCGCCCCGGCCCGGAGGCCGAGTTAAAAAAAATAATAATCCCCGTTCAGTCTCAATGGCGGGGTGCGGGCCGGCCCGGCGGCGAGTGCGGCGGGCAGCAGGCCTCTTGGACAGGTTGAGAGATAAAAAAATAATAATTCCGGTGCAGTCTCAATGGCGGGGTGCGGGCCGGGGAATAGGCCTCTTGGCCGGGGTGAATATGTTGGAACGCGGCGCGCGTAAATAGAAGCGGCTGGAGGTACCGGGGGCGAAGCCCGCCCCGGCCCGGAGGCCGAGTTAAAAAAAATAATAATCCCCGTTCAGTCTCAATGGCGGGGTGCGGGCCGGCCCGGCGGCGAGTGCGGCGGGCAGCAGGCCTCTTGGACAGGTTGAGAGATAAAAAAATAATAATTCCCGTGCAGTCTCAATGGCGGGGTGCGGGCCGGGGAATAGGCCTCTTGGCCGGGGTGAATATGTTGGAACGCGGCGCGCGTAAATAGAAGCGGCTGGAGGTACCGGGGGCGAAGCCCGCCCCGGCCCGGAGGCCGAGTTAAAAAAAATAATAATCCCCGTTCAGTCTCAATGGCAGGGTGCGGGCCGGCCCGGCGGCGATTGCGGCGGGCAGCAGGCCTCTTGGACAGGTTGAGAGATAAAAAAATAATAATTCCCGTTCAGTCTCAATGGCAGGGTGCGGGCCGGCCCGGCGGCAATTGCGGCGGGCAGCAGGCCTCTTGGACAGGTTGAGAGATAAAAAAATAATAATTCCCATGCAGTCTCAATGGCGGGGTGCGGGCCGGGGAATAGGCCTCTTGGCCGGGGTGAATATGTTGGAACGCGGCGCGCGTAAATAGAAGCGGCTGGAGGTACCGGGGGCGAAGCCCGCCCCGGCCCGGAGGCGAGTTAAAAAAAATAATAATCCCCGTTCAGTCTCAATGGCGGGGTGCGGGCCGGCCCGGCGGCGAGTGCGGCGGGCAGCAGGCCTCTTGGACAGGTTGAGAGATAAAAAAATAATAATTCCCGTGCAGTCTCAATGGCGGGGTGCGGGCCGGGGAATAGGCCTCTTGGCCGGGGTGAATATGTTGGAACGCGGCGCGCGTAAATAGAAGCGGCTGGAGGTACCGGGGGCGAAGCCCGCCCCGGCCCGGAGGCCGAGTTAAAAAAAATAATAATCCCCGTTCAGTCTCAATGGCGGGGTGCGGGCCGGCCCGGCGGCGATTGCGGCGGGCAGCAGGCCTCTTGGACAGGTTGAGAGATAAAAAAATAATAATTCCCGTGCAGTCTCAATGGCGGGGTGCGGGCCGGGGAATAGGCCTCTTGGCCGGGGTGAATAGTGTTGGAACACGGCCCGCGGAAATAGTAGCGGCTGGAGGTACCGGGGGCGATGCCCGCCCCGGGCCGGCGGCCAAGTTAAAAAAATAAATAATCCCGTTCAGTCTCAATGGCAGGGTGCGGGCCGGCCCGGCGGCGATTGCGGCGGGCAGCAGGCCTCTTGGACAGGTTGAGAGATAAAAAAAAAATAATTCCCATGCAGTCTCATTGGCGGGGTGCGGGCAGGGGAATAGGCCTCTTGGCCGGGGTGAATATGTTGGAACGCGGCGCGCGTAAATAGAAGCGGCTCGAGGTACCGGGGGCGAAGCCCGCCCCGGCCCGGAGGCCGAGTTAAAAAAAATAATAATCCCCGTTCAGTCTCAATGGCGGGGTGCGGGCCGGCCCGGCGGCGAGTGCAGCGGGCAGCAGGCCTCTTGGACAGGTTGAGAGATAAAAAAATAATAATTCCGGTGCAGTCTCAATGGCGGGGTGCGGGCCGGGGAATAGGCCTCTTGGCCGGGGTGAATATGTTGGAACGCGGCGCGCGTAAATAGAAGCGGCTGGAGGTACCGGGGGCGAAGCCCGCCCCGGCCCGGAGGCCGAGTTAAAAAAAATAATAATCCCCGTTCAGTCTCAATGGCGGGGTGCGGGCCGGCCCGGCGGCGAGTGCGGCGGGCAGCAGGCCTCTTGGACAGGTTGAGAGATAAAAAAATAATAATTCCCGTGCAGTCTCAATGGCGGGGTGCGGGCCGGGGAATAGGCCTCTTGGCCGGGGTGAATATGTTGGAACGCGGCGCGCGTAAATAGAAGCGGCTGGAGGTACCGGGGGCGAAGCCCGCCCCGGCCCGGAGGCCGAGTTAAAAAAAATAATAATCCTCGTTCAGTCTCAATGGCGGGGTGCGGGCCGGCCCGGCGGCGATTGCGGCGGGCAGCAGGCCTCTTGGACAGGTTGAGAGATAAAAAAATAATAATTCCCGTGCAGTCTCAATGGCGGGGTGCGGGCCGGGGAATAGGCCTCTTGGCCGGGGTGAATAGTGTTGGAACACGGCCCGCGGAAATAGTAGCGGCTGGAGGTACCGGGGGCGATGCCCGCCCCGGCCCGGCGGCCAAGTTAAAAAAATAAATAATCCCGTTCAGTCTCAATGGCAGGGTGCGGGCCGGCCCGGCGGCGATTGCGGCGGGCAGCAGGCCTCTTGGACAGGTTGAGAGATAAAAAAAAAATAATTCCCATGCAGTCTCATTGGCGGGGTGCGGGCCGGGGAACAGGCCTCTTGGCCGGGGTGAATATGTTGGAACGCGGCGCGCGTAAATAGAAGCGGCTGGAGGTACCGGGGGCGAAGCCCGCCCCGGCCCGGAGGCCGAGTTAAAAAAAATAATAATCCCCGTTCAGTCTCAATGGCGGGGTGCGGGCCGGCCCGGCGGCGAGTGCGGCGGGCAGCAGGCCTCTTGGACAGGTTGAGAGATAAAAAAATAATAATTCCGGTGCAGTCTCAATGGCGGGGTGCGGGCCGGGGAATAGGCCTCTTGGCCGGGGTGAATATGTTGGAACGCGGCGCGCGTAAATAGAAGCGGCTGGAGGTACCGGGGGCGAAGCCCGCCCCGGCCCGGAGGCCGAGTTAAAAAAAATAATAATCCCCGTTCAGTCTCAATGGCGGGGTGCGGGCCGGCCCGGCGGCGATTGCGGCGGGCAGCAGGCCTCTTGGACAGGTTGAGAGATAAAAAAATAATAATTCCCATGCAGTCTCAATGGCGGGGTGCGGGCCGGGGAATAGGCCTCTTGGCCGGGGTGAATATGTTGGAACGCGGCGCGCGTAAATAGAAGCGGCTGGAGGTACCGGGGGCGAAGCCCACCCCGGCCCGGAGGCCGAGTTAAAAAAAATAATAATCCCCGTTCAGTCTCAATGGCGGGGTGCGGGCCGGCCCGGCGGGTAGTGCGGCGGGCAGCAGGCCTCTTGGACAGGTTGAGAGATAAAAAAATAATAATTCCCGTGCAGTCTCAATGGCGGGGTGCGGGCCGGGGAATAGGCCTCTTGGCCGGGGTGAATATGTTGGAACGCGGCGCGCGTAAATAGAAGCGGCTGGAGGTACCGGGGGCGAAGCCCGCCCCGGCCCGGAGGCCGAGTTAAAAAAAATAATAATCCCCGTTCAGTCTCAATGGCGGGGTGCGGGCCGGCCCGGCGGCGATTGCGGCGGGCAGCAGGCCTCTTGGACAGGTTGAGAGATAAAAAAATAATAATTCCCATGCAGTCTCAATGGCGGGGTGCGGGCCGGGGAATAGGCCTCTTGGCCGGGGTGAATATGTTGGAACGCGGCGCGCGTAAATAGAAGCGGCTGGAGGTACCGGGGGCGAAGCCCACCCCGGCCCGGAGGCCGAGTTAAAAAAAATAATAATCCCCGTTCAGTCTCAATGGCGGGGTGCGGGCCGGCCCGGCGGCGAGTGCGGCGGGCAGCAGGCCTCTTGGACAGGTTGAGAGATAAAAAAATAATAATTCCCGTGCAGTCTCAATGGCGGGGTGCGGGCCGGGGAATAGGCCTCTTGGCCGGGGTGAATATGTTGGAACGCGGCGCGCGTAAATAGAAGCGGCTGGAGGTACCGGGGGCGAAGCCCGCCCCGGCCCGGAGGCCGAGTTAAAAAAAATAATAATCCCCGTTCAGTCTCAATGGCGGGGTGCGGGCCGGCCCGGCGGCGATTGCGGCGGGCAGCAGGCCTCTTGGACAGGTTGAGAGATAAAAAAATAATAATTCCCATGCAGTCTCAATGGCGGGGTGCGGGCCGGGGAATAGGCCTCTTGGCCGGGGTGAATATGTTGGAACGCGGCGCGCGTAAATAGAAGCGGCTGGAGGTACCGGGGGCGAAGCCCACCCCGGCCCGGAGGCCGAGTTAAAAAAAATAATAATCCCCGTTCAGTCTCAATGGCGGGGTGCGGGCCGGCCCGGCGGCGAGTGCGGCGGGCAGCAGGCCTCTTGGACAGGTTGAGAGATAAAAAAATAATAATTCCCGTGCAGTCTCAATGGCGGGGTGCGGGCCGGGGAATAGGCCTCTTGGCCGGGGTGAATATGTTGGAACGCGGCGCGCGTAAATAGAAGCGGCTGGAGGTACCGGGGGCGAAGCCCGCCCCGGCCCGGAGGCCGAGTTAAAAAAAATAATAATCCCCGTTCAGTCTCAATGGCAGGGTGCGGGCCGGCCCGGCGGCGATTGCGGCGGGCAGCAGGCCTCTTGGACAGGTTGAGAGATAAAAAAAAAAATAATTCCCATGCAGTCTCATTGGCGGGGTGCGGGCCGGGGAACAGGCCTCTTGGCCGGGGTGAATATGTTGGAACGCGGCGCGCGTAAATAGAAGCGGCTGGAGGTACCGGGGGCGAAGCCCGCCCCGGCCCGGAGGCCGAGTTAAAAAAAATAATAATCCCCGTTCAGTCTCAATGGCGGGGTGCGGGCCGGCCCGGCGGCGAGTGCGGCGGGCAGCAGGCCTCTTGGACAGGTTGAGAGATAAAAAAATAATAATTCCGGTGCAGTCTCAATGGCGGGGTGCGGGCCGGGGAATAGGCCTCTTGGCCGGGGTGAATATGTTGGAACGCGGCGCGCGTAAATAGAAGCGGCTGGAGGTACCGGGGGCGAAGCCCGCCCCGGCCCGGAGGCCGAGTTAAAAAAAATAATAATCCCCGTTCAGTCTCAATGGCGGGGTGCGGGCCGGCCCGGCGGCGAGTGCGGTGGGCAGCAGGCCTCTTGGACAGGTTGAGAGATAAAAAAATAATAATTCCCGTGCAGTCTCAATGGCGGGGTGCGGGCCGGGGAATAGGCCTCTTGGCCGGGGTGAATAGTGTTGGAACACGGCCCGCGGAAATAGTAGCGGCTGGAGGTACCGGGGGCGATGCCCGCCCCGGCCCGGCGGCCAAGTTAAAAAAATAAATAATCCCGTTCAGTCTCAATGGCAGGGTGCGGGCCGGCCCGGCGGCGATTGCGGCGGGCAGCAGGCCTCTTGGACAGGTTGAGAGATAAAAAAATAATAATTCCCGTTCAGTCTCAATGGCAGGGTGCGGGCCGGCCCGGCGGCAATTGCGGCGGGCAGCAGGCCTCTTGGACAGGTTGAGAGATAAAAAAATAATAATTCCCATGCAGTCTCAATGGCGGGGTGCGGGCCGGGGAATAGGCCTCTTGGCCGGGGTGAATATGTTGGAACGCGGCGCGCGTAAATAGAAGCGGCTGGAGGTACCGGGGGCGAAGCCCGCCCCGGCCCGGAGGCCGAGTTAAAAAAAATAATAATCCCCGTTCAGTCTCAATGGCGGGGTGCGGGCCGGCCCGGCGGCGAGTGCGGCGGGCAGCAGGCCTCTTGGACAGGTTGAGAGATAAAAAAATAATAATTCCCGTTCAGTCTCAATGGCAGGGTGCGGGCCGGCCCGGCGGCAATTGCGGCGGGCAGCAGGCCTCTTGGACAGGTTGAGAGATAAAAAAATAATAATTCCCATGCAGTCTCAATGGCGGGGTGCGGGCCGGGGAATAGGCCTCTTGGCCGGGGTGAATATGTTGGAACGCGGCGCGCGTCAATAGAAGCGGCTGGAGGTACCGGGGGCGAAGCCCGCCCCGGCCCGGAGGCCGAGTTAAAAAAAATAATAATCCCCGTTCAGTCTCAATGGCGGGGTGCGGGCCGGCCCGGCGGCGAGTGCGGCGGGCAGCAGGCCTCTTGGACAGGTTGAGAGATAAAAAAATAATAATTCCCGTGCAGTCTCAATGGCGGGGTGCGGGCCGGGGAATAGGCCTCTTGGCCGGGGTGAATATGTTGGAACGCGGCGCGCGTAAATAGAAGCGGCTGGAGGTACCGGGGGCGAAGCCCGCCCCGGCCCGGAGGCCGAGTTAAAAAAAATAATAATCCCCGTTCAGTCTCAATGGCGGGGTGCGGGCCGGCCCGGCGGCGATTGCGGCGGGCAGCAGGCCTCTTGGACAGGTTGAGAGATAAAAAAATAATAATTCCCATGCAGTCTCAATGGCGGGGTGCGGGCCGGGGAATAGGCCTCTTGGCCGGGGTGAATATGTTGGAACGCGGCGCGCGTAAATAGAAGCGGCTGGAGGTACCGGGGGCGAAGCCCGCCCCGGCCCGGAGGCCGAGTTAAAAAAAATAATAATCCCCGTTCAGTCTCAATGGCGGGGTGCGGGCCGGCCCGGCGGCGATTGCGGCGGGCAGCAGGCCTCTTGGACAGGTTGAGAGATAAAAAAATAATAATTCCCATGCAGTCTCATTGGCGGGGTGCGGGCCGGGGAACAGGCCTCTTGGCCGGGGTGAATATGTTGGAACGCGGCGCGCGTAAATAGAAGCGGCTGGAGGTACCGGGGGCGAAGCCCGCCCCGGCCCGGAGGCCGAGTTAAAAAAAATAATAATCCCCGTTCAGTCTCAATGGCGGGGTGCGGGCCGGCCCGGCGGCGAGTGCGGCGGGCAGCAGGCCTCTTGGACAGGTTGAGAGATAAAAAAATAATAATTCCCGTGCAGTCTCAATGGCGGGGTGCGGGCCGGGGAATAGGCCTCTTGGCCGGGGTGAATATGTTGGAACGCGGCGCGCGTAAATAGAAGCGGCTGGAGGTACCGGGGGCGAAGCCCGCCCCGGCCCGGAGGCCGAGTTAAAAAAAATAATAATCCCCGTTCAGTCTCAATGGCGGGGTGCGGGCCGGCCCGGCGGCGAGTGCGGTGGGCAGCAGGCCTCTTGGACAGGTTGAGAGATAAAAAAATAATAATTCCCGTGCAGTCTCAATGGCGGGGTGCGGGCCGGGGAATAGGCCTCTTGGCCGGGGTGAATAGTGTTGGAACACGGCCCGCGGAAATAGTAGCGGCTGGAGGTACCGGGGGCGATGCCCGCCCCGGCCCGGCGGCCAAGTTAAAAAAATAAATAATCCCGTTCAGTCTCAATGGCAGGGTGCGGGCCGGCCCGGCGGCGATTGCGGCGGGCAGCAGGCCTCTTGGACAGGTTGAGAGATAAAAAAATAATAATTCCCATGCAGTCTCAATGGCGGGGTGCGGGCCGGGGAATAGGCCTCTTGGCCGGGGTGAATATGTTGGAACGCGGCGCGCGTAAATAGAAGCGGCTGGAGGTACCGGGGGCGAAGCCCGCCCCGGCCCGGAGGCCGAGTTAAAAAAAATAATAATCCCCGTTCAGTCTCAATGGCGGGGTGCGGGCCGGCCCGGCGGCGAGTGCGGCGGGCAGCAGGCCTCTTGGACAGGTTGAGAGATAAAAAAATAATAATTCCCGTGCAGTCTCAATGGCGGGGTGCGGGCCGGGGAATAGGCCTCTTGGCCGGGGTGAATATGTTGGAACGCGGCGCGCGTAAATAGAAGCGGCTGGAGGTAGCGGGGGCGAAGCCCGCCCCGGCCCGGAGGCCGAGTTAAAAAAAATAATAATCCCCGTTCAGTCTCAATGGCGGGGTGCGGGCCGGCCCGGCGGCGAGTGCGGCGGGCAGCAGGCCTCTTGGACAGGTTGAGAGATAAAAAAATAATAATTCCCGTGCAGTCTCAATGGCGGGGTGCGGGCCGGGGAATAGGCCTCTTGGCCGGGGTGAATAGTGTTGGAACACGGCCCGCGGAAATAGTAGCGGCTGGAGGTACCGGGGGCGATGCCCGCCCCGGCCCGGCGGCCAAGTTAAAAAAATAAATAATCCACGTTCAGTCTCAATGGCAGGGTGCGGGCCGGCCCAGCGGCGATTGCGGCGGGCAGCAGGCCTCTTGGACAGGTTGAGAGATAAAAAAATAATAATTCCCGTTCAGTCTCAATGGCAGGGTGCGGGCCGGCCCGGCGGCAATTGCGGCGGGCAGCAGGCCTCTTGGACAGGTTGAGAGATAAAAAAATAATAATTCCCATGCAGTCTCAATGGCGGGGTGCGGGCCGGGGAATAGGCCTCTTGGCCGGGGTGAATATGTTGGAACGCGGCGCGCGTAAATAGAAGCGGCTGGAGGTACCGGGGGCGAAGCCCGCCCCGGCCCGGAGGCCGAGTTAAAAAAAATAATAATCCCCGTTCAGTCTCAATGGCGGGGTGCGGGCCGGCCCGGCGGCGAGTGCGGCGGGCAGCAGGCCTCTTGGACAGGTTGAGAGATAAAAAAATAATAATTCCCGTGCAGTCTCAATGGCGGGGTGCGGGCCGGGGAATAGGCCTCTTGGCCGGGGTGAATATGTTGGAACGCGGCGCGCGTAAATAGAAGCGGCTGGAGGTAGCGGGGGCGAAGCCCGCCCCGGCCCGGAGGCCGAGTTAAAAAAAATAATAATCCCCGTTCAGTCTCAATGGCGGGGTGCGGGCCGGCCCGGCGGCGAGTGCGGCGGGCAGCAGGCCTCTTGGACAGGTTGAGAGATAAAAAAATAATAATTCCCGTGCAGTCTCAATGGCGGGGTGCGGGCCGGGGAATAGGCCTCTTGGCCGGGGTGAATAGTGTTGGAACACGGCCCGCGGAAATAGTAGCGGCTGGAGGTACCGGGGGCGATGCCCGCCCCGGCCCGGCGGCCAAGTTAAAAAAATAAATAATCCCCGTTCAGTCTCAATGGCAGGGTGCGGGCCGGCCCAGCGGCGATTGCGGCGGGCAGCAGGCCTCTTGGACAGGTTGAGAGATAAAAAAATAATAATTCCCGTTCAGTCTCAATGGCAGGGTGCGGGCCGGCCCGGCGGCAATTGCGGCGGGCAGCAGGCCTCTTGGACAGGTTGAGAGATAAAAAAATAATAATTCCCATGCAGTCTCAATGGCGGGGTGCGGGCCGGGGAATAGGCCTCTTGGCCGGGGTGAATATGTTGGAACGCGGCGCGCGTAAATAGAAGCAGCTGGAGGTACCGGGGGCGAAGCCCGCCCCGGCCCGGAGGCCGAGTTAAAAAAAATAATAATCCCCGTTCAGTCTCAATGGCGGGGTGCGGGCCGGCCCGGCGGCGAGTGCGGCGGGCAGCAGGCCTCTTGGACAGGTTGAGAGATAAAAAAATAATAATTCCCGTGCAGTCTCAATGGCGGGGTGCGGGCCGGGGAATAGGCCTCTTGGCCGGGGTGAATATGTTGGAACGCGGCGCGCGTAAATAGAAGCGGCTGGAGGTACCGGGGGCGAAGCCCGCCCCGGCCCGGAGGCCGAGTTAAAAAAAATAATAATCCCGTTCAGTCTCAATGGCGGGGTGCGGGCCGGCCCGGCGGCGATTGCGGCGGGCAGCAGGCCTCTTGGACAGGTTGAGAGATAAAAAAATAATAATTCCCGTGCAGTCTCAATGGCGGGGTGCGGGCCGGGGAATAGGCCTCTTGGCCGGGGTGAATAGTGTTGGAACACGGCCCGCGGAAATAGTAGCGGCTGGAGGTACCGGGGGCGATGCCCGCCCCGGCCCGGCGGCCAAGTTAAAAAAATAAATAATCCCGTTCAGTCTCAATGGCAGGGTGCGGGCCGGCCCGGCGGCGATTGCGGCGGGCAGCAGGCCTCTTGGACAGGTTGAGAGATAAAAAAAAAAATAATTCCCATGCAGTCTCATTGGCGGGGTGCGGGCCGGGGAACAGGCCTCTTGGCCGGGGTGAATATGTTGGAACGCGGCGCGCGTAAATAGAAGCGGCTGGAGGTACCGGGGGCGAAGCCCGCCCCGGCCCGGAGGCCGAGTTAAAAAAAAAATAATCCCCGTTCAGTCTCAATGGCGGGGTGCGGGCCGGCACGGCGGCGAGTGCGGCGGGCAGCAGGCCTCTTGGACAGGTTGAGAGATAAAAAAATAATAATTCCGGTGCAGTCTCAATGGCGGGGTGCGGGCCGGGGAATAGGCCTCTTGGCCGGGGTGAATATGTTGGAACGCGGCGTGCGTAAATAGAAGCGGCTGGAGGTACCGGGGGCGAAGCCCGCCCCGGCCCGGAGGCCGAGTTAAAAAAAATAATAATCCCCGTTCAGTCTCAATGGCGGGGTGCGGGCCGGCCCGGCGGCGAGTGCGGTGGGCAGCAGGCCTCTTGGACAGGTTGAGAGATAAAAAAATAATAATTCCCGTGCAGTCTCAATGGCGGGGTGCGGGCCGGGGAATAGGCCTCTTGGCCGGGGTGAATAGTGTTGGAACACGGCCCGCGGAAATAGTAGCGGCTGGAGGTACCGGGGGCGATGCCCGCCCCGGCCCGGCGGCCAAGTTAAAAAAATAAATAATCCCGTTCAGTCTCAATGGCAGGGTGCGGGCCGGCCCGGCGGCGATTGCGGCGGGCAGCAGGCCTCTTGGACAGGTTGAGAGATAAAAAAAAAATAATTCCCATGCAGTCTCAATGGCGGGGTGCGGGCCGGGGAATAGGCCTCTTGGCCGGGGTGAATATGTTGGAACGCGGCGCGCGTAAATAGAAGCGGCTGGAGGTACCGGGGGCGAAGCCCGCCCCGGCCCGGAGGCCGAGTTAAAAAAAATAATAATCCCCGTTCAGTCTCAATGGCGGGGTGCGGGCCGGCCCGGCGGCGAGTGCGGCGGGCAGCAGGCCTCTTGGACAGGTTGAGAGATAAAAAAATAATAATTCCCGTGCAGTCTCAATGGCGGGGTGCGGGCCGGGGAATAGGCCTCTTGGCCGGGGTGAATATGTTGGAACGCGGCGCGCGTAAATAGAAGCGGCTGGAGGTACCGGGGGCGAAGCCCGCCCCGGCCCGGAGGCCGAGTTAAAAAAAATAATAATCCCCGTTCAGTCTCAATGGCGGGGTGCGGGCCGGCCCGGCGGCGAGTGCGGCGGGCAGCAGGCCTCTTGGACAGATTGAGAGATAAAAAAATAATAATTCCGGTGCAGTCTCAATGGCGGGGTGCGGGCCGGGGAATAGGCCTCTTGGCCGGGGTGAATATGTTGGAACGCGGCGCGCGTAAATAGAAGCGGCTGGAGGTACCGGGGGCGAAGCCCGCCCCGGCCCGGAGGCCGAGTTAAAAAAAATAATAATCCCCGTTCAGTCTCAATGGCGGGGTGCGGGCCGGCCCGGCGGCGATTGCGGCGGGCAGCAGGCCTCTTGGACAGGTTGAGAGATAAAAAAATAATAATTCCCATGCAGTCTCAATGGCGGGGTGCGGGCCGGGGAATAGGCCTCTTGGCCGGGGTGAATATGTTGGAACGCGGCGCGCGTAAATAGAAGCGGCTGGAGGTACCGGGGGCGAAGCCCACCCCGGCCCGGAGGCCGAGTTAAAAAAAATAATAATCCCCGTTCAGTCTCAATGGCGGGGTGCGGGCCGGCCCGGCGGCGAGTGCGGCGGGCAGCAGGCCTCTTGGACAGGTTGAGAGATAAAAAAATAATAATTCCCGTGCAGTCTCAATGGCGGGGTGCGGGCCGGGGAATAGGCCTCTTGGCCGGGGTGAATATGTTGGAACGCGGCGCGCGTAAATAGAAGCGGCTGGAGGTACCGGGGGCGAAGCCCGCCCCGGCCCGGAGGCCGAGTTAAAAAAAATAATAATCCCCGTTCAGTCTCAATGGCGGGGTGCGGGCCGGCCCGGCGGCGATTGCGGCGGGCAGCAGGCCTCTTGGACAGGTTGAGAGATAAAAAAATAATAATTCCCATGCAGTCTCAATGGCGGGGTGCGGGCCGGGGAATAGGCCTCTTGGCCGGGGTGAATATGTTGGAACGCGGCGCGCGTAAATAGAAGCGGCTGGAGGTACCGGGGGCGAAGCCCACCCCGGCCCGGAGGCCGAGTTAAAAAAAATAATAATCCCCGTTCAGTCTCAATGGCGGGGTGCGGGCCGGCCCGGCGGCGAGTGCGGCGGGCAGCAGGCCTCTTGGACAGGTTGAGAGATAAAAAAATAATAATTCCCGTGCAGTCTCAATGGCGGGGTGCGGGCCGGGGAATAGGCCTCTTGGCCGGGGTGAATATGTTGGAACGCGGCGCGCGTAAATAGAAGCGGCTGGAGGTACCGGGGGCGAAGCCCGCCCCGGCCCGGAGGCCGAGTTAAAAAAAATAATAATCCCCGTTCAGTCTCAATGGCGGGGTGCGGGCCGGCCCGGCGGCGATTGCGGCGGGCAGCAGGCCTCTTGGACAGGTTGAGAGATAAAAAAATAATAATTCCCATGCAGTCTCAATGGCGGGGTGCGGGCCGGGGAATAGGCCTCTTGGCCGGGGTGAATATGTTGGAACGCGGCGCGCGTAAATAGAAGCGGCTGGAGGTACCGGGGGCGAAGCCCACCCCGGCCCGGAGGCCGAGTTAAAAAAAATAATAATCCCCGTTCAGTCTCAATGGCGGGGTGCGGGCCGGCCCGGCGGCGAGTGCGGCGGGCAGCAGGCCTCTTGGACAGGTTGAGAGATAAAAAAATAATAATTCCCGTGCAGTCTCAATGGCGGGGTGCGGGCCGGGGAATAGGCCTCTTGGCCGGGGTGAATATGTTGGAACGCGGCGCGCGTAAATAGAAGCGGCTGGAGGTACCGGGGGCGAAGCCCGCCCCGGCCCGGAGGCCGAGTTAAAAAAAATAATAATCCCCGTTCAGTCTCAATGGCAGGGTGCGGGCCGGCCCGGCGGCGATTGCGGCGGGCAGCAGGCCTCTTGGACAGGTTGAGAGATAAAAAAAAAAATAATTCCCATGCAGTCTCATTGGCGGGGTGCGGGCCGGGGAACAGGCCTCTTGGCCGGGGTGAATATGTTGGAACGCGGCGCGCGTAAATAGAAGCGGCTGGAGGTACCGGGGGCGAAGCCCGCCCCGGCTCGGAGGCCGAGTTAAAAAAAATAATAATCCCCGTTCAGTCTCAATGGCGGGGTGCGGGCCGGCCCGGCGGCGAGTGCGGCGGGCAGCAGGCCTCTTGGACAGGTTGAGAGATAAAAAAATAATAATTCCGGTGCAGTCTCAATGGCGGGGTGCGGGCCGGGGAATAGGCCTCTTGGCCGGGGTGAATATGTTGGAACGCGGCGCGCGTAAATAGAAGCGGCTGGAGGTACCGGGGGCGAAGCCCGCCCCGGCCCGGAGGCCGAGTTAAAAAAAATAATAATCCCCGTTCAGTCTCAATGGCGGGGTGCGGGCCGGCCCGGCGGCGAGTGCGGTGGGCAGCAGGCCTCTTGGACAGGTTGAGAGATAAAAAAATAATAATTCCCGTGCAGTCTCAATGGCGGGGTGCGGGCCGGGGAATAGGCCTCTTGGCCGGGGTGAATAGTGTTGGAACACGGCCCGCGGAAATAGTAGCGGCTGGAGGTACCGGGGGCGATGCCCGCCCCGGCCCGGCGGCCAAGTTAAAAAAATAAATAATCCCGTTCAGTCTCAATGGCAGGGTGCGGGCCGGCCCGGCGGCGATTGCGGCGGGCAGCAGGCCTCTTGGACAGGTTGAGAGATAAAAAAATAATAATTCCCGTTCAGTCTCAATGGCAGGGTGCGGGCCGGCCCGGCGGCAATTGCGGCGGGCAGCAGGCCTCTTGGACAGGTTGAGAGATAAAAAAATAATAATTCCCATGCAGTCTCAATGGCGGGGTGCGGGCCGGGGAATAGGCCTCTTGGCCGGGGTGAATATGTTGGAACGCGGCGCGCGTAAATAGAAGCGGCTGGAGGTACCGGGGGCGAAGCCCGCCCCGGCCCGGAGGCCGAGTTAAAAAAAATAATAATCCCCGTTCAGTCTCAATGGCGGGGTGCGGGCCGGCCCGGCGGCGAGTGCGGCGGGCAGCAGGCCTCTTGGACAGGTTGAGAGATAAAAAAATAATAATTCCCGTTCAGTCTCAATGGCAGGGTGCGGGCCGGCCCGGCGGCAATTGCGGCGGGCAGCAGGCCTCTTGGACAGGTTGAGAGATAAAAAAATAATAATTCCCATGCAGTCTCAATGGCGGGGTGCGGGCCGGGGAATAGGCCTCTTGGCCGGGGTGAATATGTTGGAACGCGGCGCGCGTAAATAGAAGCGGCTGGAGGTACCGGGGGCGAAGCCCGCCCCGGCCCGGAGGCCGAGTTAAAAAAAATAATAATCCCCGTTCAGTCTCAATGGCGGGGTGCGGGCCGGCCCGGCGGCGAGTGCGGCGGGCAGCAGGCCTCTTGGACAGGTTGAGAGATAAAAAAATAATAATTCCCGTGCAGTCTCAATGGCGGGGTGCGGGCCGGGGAATAGGCCTCTTGGCCGGGGTGAATATGTTGGAACGCGGCGCGCGTAAATAGAAGCGGCTGGAGGTACCGGGGGCGAAGCCCGCCCCGGCCCGGAGGCCGAGTTAAAAAAAATAATAATCCCCGTTCAGTCTCAATGGCGGGGTGCGGGCCGGCCCGGCGGCGATTGCGGCGGGCAGCAGGCCTCTTGGACAGGTTGAGAGATAAAAAAATAATAATTCCCATGCAGTCTCAATGGCGGGGTGCGGGCCGGGGAATAGGCCTCTTGGCCGGGGTGAATATGTTGGAACGCGGCGCGCGTAAATAGAAGCGGCTGGAGGTACCGGGGGCGAAGCCCGCCCCGGCCCGGAGGCCGAGTTAAAAAAAATAATAATCCCCGTTCAGTCTCAATGGCGGGGTGCGGGCCGGGGAATAGGCCTCTTGGCCGGGGTGAATATGTTGGAACGCGGCGCGCGTAAATAGAAGCGGCTGGAGGTACCGGGGGCGAAGCCCGCCCCGGCCCGGAGGCCGAGTTAAAAAAAATAATAATCCCCGTTCAGTCTCAATGGCGGGGTGCGGGCCGGCCCGGCGGCGAGTGCGGTGGGCAGCAGGCCTCTTGGACAGGTTGAGAGATAAAAAAATAATAATTCCCGTGCAGTCTCAATGGCGGGGTGCGGGCCGGGGAATAGGCCTCTTGGCCGGGGTGAATAGTGTTGGAACACGGCCCGCGGAAATAGTAGCGGCTGGAGGTACCGGGGGCGATGCCCGCCCCGGCCCGGCGGCCAAGTTAAAAAAATAAATAATCCCGTTCAGTCTCAATGGCAGGGTGCGGGCCGGCCCGGCGGCGATTGCGGCGGGCAGCAGGCCTCTTGGACAGGTTGAGAGATAAAAAAATAATAATTCCCATGCAGTCTCAATGGCGGGGTGCGGGCCGGGGAATAGGCCTCTTGGCCGGGGTGAATATGTTGGAACGCGGCGCGCGTAAATAGAAGCGGCTGGAGGTACCGGGGGCGAAGCCCGCCCCGGCCCGGAGGCCGAGTTAAAAAAAATAATAATCCCCGTTCAGTCTCAATGGCGGGGTGCGGGCCGGCCCGGCGGCGAGTGCGGCGGGCAGCAGGCCTCTTGGACAGGTTGAGAGATAAAAAAATAATAATTCCCGTGCAGTCTCAATGGCGGGGTGCGGGCCGGGGAATAGGCCTCTTGGCCGGGGTGAATATGTTGGAACGCGGCGCGCGTAAATAGAAGCGGCTGGAGGTAGCGGGGGCGAAGCCCGCCCCGGCCCGGAGGCCGAGTTAAAAAAAATAATAATCCCCGTTCAGTCTCAATGGCGGGGTGCGGGCCGGCCCGGCGGCGAGTGCGGCGGGCAGCAGGCCTCTTGGACAGGTTGAGAGATAAAAAAATAATAATTCCCGTGCAGTCTCAATGGCGGGGTGCGGGCCGGGGAATAGGCCTCTTGGCCGGGGTGAATAGTGTTGGAACACGGCCCGCGGAAATAGTAGCGGCTGGAGGTACCGGGGGCGATGCCCGCCCCGGCCCGGCGGCCAAGTTAAAAAAATAAATAATCCCCGTTCAGTCTCAATGGCAGGGTGCGGGCCGGCCCAGCGGCGATTGCGGCGGGCAGCAGGCCTCTTGGACAGGTTGAGAGATAAAAAAATAATAATTCCCGTTCAGTCTCAATGGCAGGGTGCGGGCCGGCCCGGCGGCAATTGCGGCGGGCAGCAGGCCTCTTGGACAGGTTGAGAGATAAAAAAATAATAATTCCCATGCAGTCTCAATGGCGGGGTGCGGGCCGGGGAATAGGCCTATTGGCCGGGGTGAATATGTTGGAACGCGGCGCGCGTAAATAGAAGCGGCTGGAGGTACCGGGGGCGAAGCCCGCCCCGGCCCGGAGGCCGAGTTAAAAAAAATAATAATCCCCGTTCAGTCTCAATGGCGGGGTGCGGGCCGGCCCGGCGGCGAGTGCGGCGGGCAGCAGGCCTCTTGGACAGGTTGAGAGATAAAAAAATAATAATTCCGGTGCAGTCTCAATGGCGGGGTGCGGGCCGGGGAATAGGCCTCTTGGCCGGGGTGAATATGTTGGAACGCGGCGCGCGTAAATAGAAGCGGCTGGAGGTACCGGGGGCGAAGCCCGCCCCGGCCCGGAGGCCGAGTTAAAAAAAATAATAATCCCCGTTCAGTCTCAATGGCGGGGTGCGGGCCGGCCCGGCGGCGAGTGCGGCGGGCAGCAGGCCTCTTGGACAGGTTGAGAGATAAAAAAATAATAATTCCCGTGCAGTCTCAATGGCGGGGTGCGGGCCGGGGAATAGGCCTCTTGGCCGGGGTGAATAGTGTTGGAACACGGCCCGCGGAAATAGTAGCGGCTGGAGGTACCGGGGGCGATGCCCGCCCCGGCCCGGCGGCCAAGTTAAAAAAATAAATAATCCCGTTCAGTCTCAATGGCAGGGTGCGGGCCGGCCCGGCGGCGATTGCGGCGGGCAGCAGGCCTCTTGGACAGGTTGAGAGATAAAAAAAAAATAATTCCCATGCAGTCTCATTGGCGGGGTGCGGGCCGGGGAACAGGCCTCTTGGCCGGGGTGAATATGTTGGAACGCGGCGCGCGTAAATAGAAGCGGCTGGAGGTACCGGGGGCGAAGCCCGCCCCGGCCCGGAGGCCGAGTTAAAAAAAATAATAATCCCCGTTCAGTCTCAATGGCGGGGTGCGGGCCGGCCCGGCGGCGAGTGCGGCGGGCAGCAGGCCTCTTGGACAGGTTGAGAGATAAAAAAATAATAATTCCGGTGCAGTCTCAATGGCGGGGTGCGGGCCGGGGAATAGGCCTCTTGGCCGGGGTGAATATGTTGGAACGCGGCGCGCGTAAATAGAAGCGGCTGGAGGTACCGGGGGCGAAGCCCGCCCCGGCCCGGAGGCCGAGTTAAAAAAAATAATAATCCCCGTTCAGTCTCAATGGCGGGGTGCGGGCCGGCCCGGCGGCGAGTGCGGCGGGCAGCAGGCCTCTTGGACAGGTTGAGAGATAAAAAAATAATAATTCCCGTGCAGTCTCAATGGCGGGGTGCGGGCCGGGGAATAGGCCTCTTGGCCGGGGTGAATATGTTGGAACGCGGCGCGCGTAAATAGAAGCGGCTGGAGGTACCGGGGGCGAAGCCCGCCCCGGCCCGGAGGCCGAGTTAAAAAAAATAATAATCCCCGTTCAGTCTCAATGGCAGGGTGCGGGCCGGCCCGGCGGCGATTGCGGCGGGCAGCAGGCCTCTTGGACAGGTTGAGAGATAAAAAAATAATAATTCCCGTTCAGTCTCAATGGCAGGGTGCGGGCCGGCCCGGCGGCAATTGCGGCGGGCAGCAGGCCTCTTGGACAGGTTGAGAGATAAAAAAATAATAATTCCCATGCAGTCTCAATGGCGGGGTGCGGGCCGGGGAATAGGCCTCTTGGCCGGGGTGAATATGTTGGAACGCGGCGCGCGTAAATAGAAGCGGCTGGAGGTACCGGGGGCGAAGCCCGCCCCGGCCCGGAGGCGAGTTAAAAAAAATAATAATCCCCGTTCAGTCTCAATGGCGGGGTGCGGGCCGGCCCGGCGGCGAGTGCGGCGGGCAGCAGGCCTCTTGGACAGGTTGAGAGATAAAAAAATAATAATTCCCGTGCAGTCTCAATGGCGGGGTGCGGGCCGGGGAATAGGCCTCTTGGCCGGGGTGAATATGTTGGAACGCGGCGCGCGTAAATAGAAGCGGCTGGAGGTACCGGGGGCGAAGCCCGCCCCGGCCCGGAGGCCGAGTTAAAAAAAATAATAATCCCCGTTCAGTCTCAATGGCGGGGTGCGGGCCGGCCCGGCGGCGATTGCGGCGGGCAGCAGGCCTCTTGGACAGGTTGAGAGATAAAAAAATAATAATTCCCGTGCAGTCTCAATGGCGGGGTGCGGGCCGGGGAATAGGCCTCTTGGCCGGGGTGAATAGTGTTGGAACACGGCCCGCGGAAATAGTAGCGGCTGGAGGTACCGGGGGCGATGCCCGCCCCGGGCCGGCGGCCAAGTTAAAAAAATAAATAATCCCGTTCAGTCTCAATGGCAGGGTGCGGGCCGGCCCGGCGGCGATTGCGGCGGGCAGCAGGCCTCTTGGACAGGTTGAGAGATAAAAAAAAAATAATTCCCATGCAGTCTCATTGGCGGGGTGCGGGCAGGGGAATAGGCCTCTTGGCCGGGGTGAATATGTTGGAACGCGGCGCGCGTAAATAGAAGCGGCTCGAGGTACCGGGGGCGAAGCCCGCCCCGGCCCGGAGGCCGAGTTAAAAAAAATAATAATCCCCGTTCAGTCTCAATGGCGGGGTGCGGGCCGGCCCGGCGGCGAGTGCAGCGGGCAGCAGGCCTCTTGGACAGGTTGAGAGATAAAAAAATAATAATTCCGGTGCAGTCTCAATGGCGGGGTGCGGGCCGGGGAATAGGCCTCTTGGCCGGGGTGAATATGTTGGAACGCGGCGCGCGTAAATAGAAGCGGCTGGAGGTACCGGGGGCGAAGCCCGCCCCGGCCCGGAGGCCGAGTTAAAAAAAATAATAATCCCCGTTCAGTCTCAATGGCGGGGTGCGGGCCGGCCCGGCGGCGAGTGCGGCGGGCAGCAGGCCTCTTGGACAGGTTGAGAGATAAAAAAATAATAATTCCCGTGCAGTCTCAATGGCGGGGTGCGGGCCGGGGAATAGGCCTCTTGGCCGGGGTGAATATGTTGGAACGCGGCGCGCGTAAATAGAAGCGGCTGGAGGTACCGGGGGCGAAGCCCGCCCCGGCCCGGAGGCCGAGTTAAAAAAAATAATAATCCTCGTTCAGTCTCAATGGCGGGGTGCGGGCCGGCCCGGCGGCGATTGCGGCGGGCAGCAGGCCTCTTGGACAGGTTGAGAGATAAAAAAATAATAATTCCCGTGCAGTCTCAATGGCGGGGTGCGGGCCGGGGAATAGGCCTCTTGGCCGGGGTGAATAGTGTTGGAACACGGCCCGCGGAAATAGTAGCGGCTGGAGGTACCGGGGGCGATGCCCGCCCCGGCCCGGCGGCCAAGTTAAAAAAATAAATAATCCCGTTCAGTCTCAATGGCAGGGTGCGGGCCGGCCCGGCGGCGATTGCGGCGGGCAGCAGGCCTCTTGGACAGGTTGAGAGATAAAAAAAAAATAATTCCCATGCAGTCTCATTGGCGGGGTGCGGGCCGGGGAACAGGCCTCTTGGCCGGGGTGAATATGTTGGAACGCGGCGCGCGTAAATAGAAGCGGCTGGAGGTACCGGGGGCGAAGCCCGCCCCGGCCCGGAGGCCGAGTTAAAAAAAATAATAATCCCCGTTCAGTCTCAATGGCGGGGTGCGGGCCGGCCCGGCGGCGAGTGCGGCGGGCAGCAGGCCTCTTGGACAGGTTGAGAGATAAAAAAATAATAATTCCGGTGCAGTCTCAATGGCGGGGTGCGGGCCGGGGAATAGGCCTCTTGGCCGGGGTGAATATGTTGGAACGCGGCGCGCGTAAATAGAAGCGGCTGGAGGTACCGGGGGCGAAGCCCGCCCCGGCCCGGAGGCCGAGTTAAAAAAAATAATAATCCCCGTTCAGTCTCAATGGCGGGGTGCGGGCCGGCCCGGCGGCGATTGCGGCGGGCAGCAGGCCTCTTGGACAGGTTGAGAGATAAAAAAATAATAATTCCCATGCAGTCTCAATGGCGGGGTGCGGGCCGGGGAATAGGCCTCTTGGCCGGGGTGAATATGTTGGAACGCGGCGCGCGTAAATAGAAGCGGCTGGAGGTACCGGGGGCGAAGCCCACCCCGGCCCGGAGGCCGAGTTAAAAAAAATAATAATCCCCGTTCAGTCTCAATGGCGGGGTGCGGGCCGGCCCGGCGGGTAGTGCGGCGGGCAGCAGGCCTCTTGGACAGGTTGAGAGATAAAAAAATAATAATTCCCGTGCAGTCTCAATGGCGGGGTGCGGGCCGGGGAATAGGCCTCTTGGCCGGGGTGAATATGTTGGAACGCGGCGCGCGTAAATAGAAGCGGCTGGAGGTACCGGGGGCGAAGCCCGCCCCGGCCCGGAGGCCGAGTTAAAAAAAATAATAATCCCCGTTCAGTCTCAATGGCGGGGTGCGGGCCGGCCCGGCGGCGATTGCGGCGGGCAGCAGGCCTCTTGGACAGGTTGAGAGATAAAAAAATAATAATTCCCATGCAGTCTCAATGGCGGGGTGCGGGCCGGGGAATAGGCCTCTTGGCCGGGGTGAATATGTTGGAACGCGGCGCGCGTAAATAGAAGCGGCTGGAGGTACCGGGGGCGAAGCCCACCCCGGCCCGGAGGCCGAGTTAAAAAAAATAATAATCCCCGTTCAGTCTCAATGGCGGGGTGCGGGCCGGCCCGGCGGCGAGTGCGGCGGGCAGCAGGCCTCTTGGACAGGTTGAGAGATAAAAAAATAATAATTCCCGTGCAGTCTCAATGGCGGGGTGCGGGCCGGGGAATAGGCCTCTTGGCCGGGGTGAATATGTTGGAACGCGGCGCGCGTAAATAGAAGCGGCTGGAGGTACCGGGGGCGAAGCCCGCCCCGGCCCGGAGGCCGAGTTAAAAAAAATAATAATCCCCGTTCAGTCTCAATGGCGGGGTGCGGGCCGGCCCGGCGGCGATTGCGGCGGGCAGCAGGCCTCTTGGACAGGTTGAGAGATAAAAAAATAATAATTCCCATGCAGTCTCAATGGCGGGGTGCGGGCCGGGGAATAGGCCTCTTGGCCGGGGTGAATATGTTGGAACGCGGCGCGCGTAAATAGAAGCGGCTGGAGGTACCGGGGGCGAAGCCCACCCCGGCCCGGAGGCCGAGTTAAAAAAAATAATAATCCCCGTTCAGTCTCAATGGCGGGGTGCGGGCCGGCCCGGCGGCGAGTGCGGCGGGCAGCAGGCCTCTTGGACAGGTTGAGAGATAAAAAAATAATAATTCCCGTGCAGTCTCAATGGCGGGGTGCGGGCCGGGGAATAGGCCTCTTGGCCGGGGTGAATATGTTGGAACGCGGCGCGCGTAAATAGAAGCGGCTGGAGGTACCGGGGGCGAAGCCCGCCCCGGCCCGGAGGCCGAGTTAAAAAAAATAATAATCCCCGTTCAGTCTCAATGGCAGGGTGCGGGCCGGCCCGGCGGCGATTGCGGCGGGCAGCAGGCCTCTTGGACAGGTTGAGAGATAAAAAAAAAAATAATTCCCATGCAGTCTCATTGGCGGGGTGCGGGCCGGGGAACAGGCCTCTTGGCCGGGGTGAATATGTTGGAACGCGGCGCGCGTAAATAGAAGCGGCTGGAGGTACCGGGGGCGAAGCCCGCCCCGGCCCGGAGGCCGAGTTAAAAAAAATAATAATCCCCGTTCAGTCTCAATGGCGGGGTGCGGGCCGGCCCGGCGGCGAGTGCGGCGGGCAGCAGGCCTCTTGGACAGGTTGAGAGATAAAAAAATAATAATTCCGGTGCAGTCTCAATGGCGGGGTGCGGGCCGGGGAATAGGCCTCTTGGCCGGGGTGAATATGTTGGAACGCGGCGCGCGTAAATAGAAGCGGCTGGAGGTACCGGGGGCGAAGCCCGCCCCGGCCCGGAGGCCGAGTTAAAAAAAATAATAATCCCCGTTCAGTCTCAATGGCGGGGTGCGGGCCGGCCCGGCGGCGAGTGCGGTGGGCAGCAGGCCTCTTGGACAGGTTGAGAGATAAAAAAATAATAATTCCCGTGCAGTCTCAATGGCGGGGTGCGGGCCGGGGAATAGGCCTCTTGGCCGGGGTGAATAGTGTTGGAACACGGCCCGCGGAAATAGTAGCGGCTGGAGGTACCGGGGGCGATGCCCGCCCCGGCCCGGCGGCCAAGTTAAAAAAATAAATAATCCCGTTCAGTCTCAATGGCAGGGTGCGGGCCGGCCCGGCGGCGATTGCGGCGGGCAGCAGGCCTCTTGGACAGGTTGAGAGATAAAAAAATAATAATTCCCGTTCAGTCTCAATGGCAGGGTGCGGGCCGGCCCGGCGGCAATTGCGGCGGGCAGCAGGCCTCTTGGACAGGTTGAGAGATAAAAAAATAATAATTCCCATGCAGTCTCAATGGCGGGGTGCGGGCCGGGGAATAGGCCTCTTGGCCGGGGTGAATATGTTGGAACGCGGCGCGCGTAAATAGAAGCGGCTGGAGGTACCGGGGGCGAAGCCCGCCCCGGCCCGGAGGCCGAGTTAAAAAAAATAATAATCCCCGTTCAGTCTCAATGGCGGGGTGCGGGCCGGCCCGGCGGCGAGTGCGGCGGGCAGCAGGCCTCTTGGACAGGTTGAGAGATAAAAAAATAATAATTCCCGTTCAGTCTCAATGGCAGGGTGCGGGCCGGCCCGGCGGCAATTGCGGCGGGCAGCAGGCCTCTTGGACAGGTTGAGAGATAAAAAAATAATAATTCCCATGCAGTCTCAATGGCGGGGTGCGGGCCGGGGAATAGGCCTCTTGGCCGGGGTGAATATGTTGGAACGCGGCGCGCGTCAATAGAAGCGGCTGGAGGTACCGGGGGCGAAGCCCGCCCCGGCCCGGAGGCCGAGTTAAAAAAAATAATAATCCCCGTTCAGTCTCAATGGCGGGGTGCGGGCCGGCCCGGCGGCGAGTGCGGCGGGCAGCAGGCCTCTTGGACAGGTTGAGAGATAAAAAAATAATAATTCCCGTGCAGTCTCAATGGCGGGGTGCGGGCCGGGGAATAGGCCTCTTGGCCGGGGTGAATATGTTGGAACGCGGCGCGCGTAAATAGAAGCGGCTGGAGGTACCGGGGGCGAAGCCCGCCCCGGCCCGGAGGCCGAGTTAAAAAAAATAATAATCCCCGTTCAGTCTCAATGGCGGGGTGCGGGCCGGCCCGGCGGCGATTGCGGCGGGCAGCAGGCCTCTTGGACAGGTTGAGAGATAAAAAAATAATAATTCCCATGCAGTCTCAATGGCGGGGTGCGGGCCGGGGAATAGGCCTCTTGGCCGGGGTGAATATGTTGGAACGCGGCGCGCGTAAATAGAAGCGGCTGGAGGTACCGGGGGCGAAGCCCGCCCCGGCCCGGAGGCCGAGTTAAAAAAAATAATAATCCCCGTTCAGTCTCAATGGCGGGGTGCGGGCCGGCCCGGCGGCGATTGCGGCGGGCAGCAGGCCTCTTGGACAGGTTGAGAGATAAAAAAATAATAATTCCCATGCAGTCTCATTGGCGGGGTGCGGGCCGGGGAACAGGCCTCTTGGCCGGGGTGAATATGTTGGAACGCGGCGCGCGTAAATAGAAGCGGCTGGAGGTACCGGGGGCGAAGCCCGCCCCGGCCCGGAGGCCGAGTTAAAAAAAATAATAATCCCCGTTCAGTCTCAATGGCGGGGTGCGGGCCGGCCCGGCGGCGAGTGCGGCGGGCAGCAGGCCTCTTGGACAGGTTGAGAGATAAAAAAATAATAATTCCCGTGCAGTCTCAATGGCGGGGTGCGGGCCGGGGAATAGGCCTCTTGGCCGGGGTGAATATGTTGGAACGCGGCGCGCGTAAATAGAAGCGGCTGGAGGTACCGGGGGCGAAGCCCGCCCCGGCCCGGAGGCCGAGTTAAAAAAAATAATAATCCCCGTTCAGTCTCAATGGCGGGGTGCGGGCCGGCCCGGCGGCGAGTGCGGTGGGCAGCAGGCCTCTTGGACAGGTTGAGAGATAAAAAAATAATAATTCCCGTGCAGTCTCAATGGCGGGGTGCGGGCCGGGGAATAGGCCTCTTGGCCGGGGTGAATAGTGTTGGAACACGGCCCGCGGAAATAGTAGCGGCTGGAGGTACCGGGGGCGATGCCCGCCCCGGCCCGGCGGCCAAGTTAAAAAAATAAATAATCCCGTTCAGTCTCAATGGCAGGGTGCGGGCCGGCCCGGCGGCGATTGCGGCGGGCAGCAGGCCTCTTGGACAGGTTGAGAGATAAAAAAATAATAATTCCCATGCAGTCTCAATGGCGGGGTGCGGGCCGGGGAATAGGCCTCTTGGCCGGGGTGAATATGTTGGAACGCGGCGCGCGTAAATAGAAGCGGCTGGAGGTACCGGGGGCGAAGCCCGCCCCGGCCCGGAGGCCGAGTTAAAAAAAATAATAATCCCCGTTCAGTCTCAATGGCGGGGTGCGGGCCGGCCCGGCGGCGAGTGCGGCGGGCAGCAGGCCTCTTGGACAGGTTGAGAGATAAAAAAATAATAATTCCCGTGCAGTCTCAATGGCGGGGTGCGGGCCGGGGAATAGGCCTCTTGGCCGGGGTGAATATGTTGGAACGCGGCGCGCGTAAATAGAAGCGGCTGGAGGTAGCGGGGGCGAAGCCCGCCCCGGCCCGGAGGCCGAGTTAAAAAAAATAATAATCCCCGTTCAGTCTCAATGGCGGGGTGCGGGCCGGCCCGGCGGCGAGTGCGGCGGGCAGCAGGCCTCTTGGACAGGTTGAGAGATAAAAAAATAATAATTCCCGTGCAGTCTCAATGGCGGGGTGCGGGCCGGGGAATAGGCCTCTTGGCCGGGGTGAATAGTGTTGGAACACGGCCCGCGGAAATAGTAGCGGCTGGAGGTACCGGGGGCGATGCCCGCCCCGGCCCGGCGGCCAAGTTAAAAAAATAAATAATCCACGTTCAGTCTCAATGGCAGGGTGCGGGCCGGCCCAGCGGCGATTGCGGCGGGCAGCAGGCCTCTTGGACAGGTTGAGAGATAAAAAAATAATAATTCCCGTTCAGTCTCAATGGCAGGGTGCGGGCCGGCCCGGCGGCAATTGCGGCGGGCAGCAGGCCTCTTGGACAGGTTGAGAGATAAAAAAATAATAATTCCCATGCAGTCTCAATGGCGGGGTGCGGGCCGGGGAATAGGCCTCTTGGCCGGGGTGAATATGTTGGAACGCGGCGCGCGTAAATAGAAGCGGCTGGAGGTACCGGGGGCGAAGCCCGCCCCGGCCCGGAGGCCGAGTTAAAAAAAATAATAATCCCCGTTCAGTCTCAATGGCGGGGTGCGGGCCGGCCCGGCGGCGAGTGCGGCGGGCAGCAGGCCTCTTGGACAGGTTGAGAGATAAAAAAATAATAATTCCCGTGCAGTCTCAATGGCGGGGTGCGGGCCGGGGAATAGGCCTCTTGGCCGGGGTGAATATGTTGGAACGCGGCGCGCGTAAATAGAAGCGGCTGGAGGTAGCGGGGGCGAAGCCCGCCCCGGCCCGGAGGCCGAGTTAAAAAAAATAATAATCCCCGTTCAGTCTCAATGGCGGGGTGCGGGCCGGCCCGGCGGCGAGTGCGGCGGGCAGCAGGCCTCTTGGACAGGTTGAGAGATAAAAAAATAATAATTCCCGTGCAGTCTCAATGGCGGGGTGCGGGCCGGGGAATAGGCCTCTTGGCCGGGGTGAATAGTGTTGGAACACGGCCCGCGGAAATAGTAGCGGCTGGAGGTACCGGGGGCGATGCCCGCCCCGGCCCGGCGGCCAAGTTAAAAAAATAAATAATCCCCGTTCAGTCTCAATGGCAGGGTGCGGGCCGGCCCAGCGGCGATTGCGGCGGGCAGCAGGCCTCTTGGACAGGTTGAGAGATAAAAAAATAATAATTCCCGTTCAGTCTCAATGGCAGGGTGCGGGCCGGCCCGGCGGCAATTGCGGCGGGCAGCAGGCCTCTTGGACAGGTTGAGAGATAAAAAAATAATAATTCCCATGCAGTCTCAATGGCGGGGTGCGGGCCGGGGAATAGGCCTCTTGGCCGGGGTGAATATGTTGGAACGCGGCGCGCGTAAATAGAAGCAGCTGGAGGTACCGGGGGCGAAGCCCGCCCCGGCCCGGAGGCCGAGTTAAAAAAAATAATAATCCCCGTTCAGTCTCAATGGCGGGGTGCGGGCCGGCCCGGCGGCGAGTGCGGCGGGCAGCAGGCCTCTTGGACAGGTTGAGAGATAAAAAAATAATAATTCCCGTGCAGTCTCAATGGCGGGGTGCGGGCCGGGGAATAGGCCTCTTGGCCGGGGTGAATATGTTGGAACGCGGCGCGCGTAAATAGAAGCGGCTGGAGGTACCGGGGGCGAAGCCCGCCCCGGCCCGGAGGCCGAGTTAAAAAAAATAATAATCCCGTTCAGTCTCAATGGCGGGGTGCGGGCCGGCCCGGCGGCGATTGCGGCGGGCAGCAGGCCTCTTGGACAGGTTGAGAGATAAAAAAATAATAATTCCCGTGCAGTCTCAATGGCGGGGTGCGGGCCGGGGAATAGGCCTCTTGGCCGGGGTGAATAGTGTTGGAACACGGCCCGCGGAAATAGTAGCGGCTGGAGGTACCGGGGGCGATGCCCGCCCCGGCCCGGCGGCCAAGTTAAAAAAATAAATAATCCCGTTCAGTCTCAATGGCAGGGTGCGGGCCGGCCCGGCGGCGATTGCGGCGGGCAGCAGGCCTCTTGGACAGGTTGAGAGATAAAAAAAAAAATAATTCCCATGCAGTCTCATTGGCGGGGTGCGGGCCGGGGAACAGGCCTCTTGGCCGGGGTGAATATGTTGGAACGCGGCGCGCGTAAATAGAAGCGGCTGGAGGTACCGGGGGCGAAGCCCGCCCCGGCCCGGAGGCCGAGTTAAAAAAAAAATAATCCCCGTTCAGTCTCAATGGCGGGGTGCGGGCCGGCACGGCGGCGAGTGCGGCGGGCAGCAGGCCTCTTGGACAGGTTGAGAGATAAAAAAATAATAATTCCGGTGCAGTCTCAATGGCGGGGTGCGGGCCGGGGAATAGGCCTCTTGGCCGGGGTGAATATGTTGGAACGCGGCGTGCGTAAATAGAAGCGGCTGGAGGTACCGGGGGCGAAGCCCGCCCCGGCCCGGAGGCCGAGTTAAAAAAAATAATAATCCCCGTTCAGTCTCAATGGCGGGGTGCGGGCCGGCCCGGCGGCGAGTGCGGTGGGCAGCAGGCCTCTTGGACAGGTTGAGAGATAAAAAAATAATAATTCCCGTGCAGTCTCAATGGCGGGGTGCGGGCCGGGGAATAGGCCTCTTGGCCGGGGTGAATAGTGTTGGAACACGGCCCGCGGAAATAGTAGCGGCTGGAGGTACCGGGGGCGATGCCCGCCCCGGCCCGGCGGCCAAGTTAAAAAAATAAATAATCCCGTTCAGTCTCAATGGCAGGGTGCGGGCCGGCCCGGCGGCGATTGCGGCGGGCAGCAGGCCTCTTGGACAGGTTGAGAGATAAAAAAAAAATAATTCCCATGCAGTCTCAATGGCGGGGTGCGGGCCGGGGAATAGGCCTCTTGGCCGGGGTGAATATGTTGGAACGCGGCGCGCGTAAATAGAAGCGGCTGGAGGTACCGGGGGCGAAGCCCGCCCCGGCCCGGAGGCCGAGTTAAAAAAAATAATAATCCCCGTTCAGTCTCAATGGCGGGGTGCGGGCCGGCCCGGCGGCGAGTGCGGCGGGCAGCAGGCCTCTTGGACAGGTTGAGAGATAAAAAAATAATAATTCCCGTGCAGTCTCAATGGCGGGGTGCGGGCCGGGGAATAGGCCTCTTGGCCGGGGTGAATATGTTGGAACGCGGCGCGCGTAAATAGAAGCGGCTGGAGGTACCGGGGGCGAAGCCCGCCCCGGCCCGGAGGCCGAGTTAAAAAAAATAATAATCCCCGTTCAGTCTCAATGGCGGGGTGCGGGCCGGCCCGGCGGCGAGTGCGGCGGGCAGCAGGCCTCTTGGACAGATTGAGAGATAAAAAAATAATAATTCCGGTGCAGTCTCAATGGCGGGGTGCGGGCCGGGGAATAGGCCTCTTGGCCGGGGTGAATATGTTGGAACGCGGCGCGCGTAAATAGAAGCGGCTGGAGGTACCGGGGGCGAAGCCCGCCCCGGCCCGGAGGCCGAGTTAAAAAAAATAATAATCCCCGTTCAGTCTCAATGGCGGGGTGCGGGCCGGCCCGGCGGCGATTGCGGCGGGCAGCAGGCCTCTTGGACAGGTTGAGAGATAAAAAAATAATAATTCCCATGCAGTCTCAATGGCGGGGTGCGGGCCGGGGAATAGGCCTCTTGGCCGGGGTGAATATGTTGGAACGCGGCGCGCGTAAATAGAAGCGGCTGGAGGTACCGGGGGCGAAGCCCACCCCGGCCCGGAGGCCGAGTTAAAAAAAATAATAATCCCCGTTCAGTCTCAATGGCGGGGTGCGGGCCGGGGAATAGGCCTCTTGGCCGGGGTGAATATGTTGGAACGCGGCGCGCGTAAATAGAAGCGGCTGGAGGTAGCGGGGGCGAAGCCCGCCCCGGCCCGGAGGCCGAGTTAAAAAAAATAATAATCCCCGTTCAGTCTCAATGGCGGGGTGCGGGCCGGCCCGGCGGCGAGTGCGGCGGGCAGCAGGCCTCTTGGACAGGTTGAGAGATAAAAAAATAATAATTCCCGTGCAGTCTCAATGGCGGGGTGCGGGCCGGGGAATAGGCCTCTTGGCCGGGGTGAATAGTGTTGGAACACGGCCCGCGGAAATAGTAGCGGCTGGAGGTACCGGGGGCGATGCCCGCCCCGGCCCGGCGGCCAAGTTAAAAAAATAAATAATCCACGTTCAGTCTCAATGGCAGGGTGCGGGCCGGCCCAGCGGCGATTGCGGCGGGCAGCAGGCCTCTTGGACAGGTTGAGAGATAAAAAAATAATAATTCCCGTTCAGTCTCAATGGCAGGGTGCGGGCCGGCCCGGCGGCAATTGCGGCGGGCAGCAGGCCTCTTGGACAGGTTGAGAGATAAAAAAATAATAATTCCCATGCAGTCTCAATGGCGGGGTGCGGGCCGGGGAATAGGCCTCTTGGCCGGGGTGAATATGTTGGAACGCGGCGCGCGTAAATAGAAGCGGCTGGAGGTACCGGGGGCGAAGCCCGCCCCGGCCCGGAGGCCGAGTTAAAAAAAATAATAATCCCCGTTCAGTCTCAATGGCGGGGTGCGGGCCGGCCCGGCGGCGAGTGCGGCGGGCAGCAGGCCTCTTGGACAGGTTGAGAGATAAAAAAATAATAATTCCCGTGCAGTCTCAATGGCGGGGTGCGGGCCGGGGAATAGGCCTCTTGGCCGGGGTGAATATGTTGGAACGCGGCGCGCGTAAATAGAAGCGGCTGGAGGTAGCGGGGGCGAAGCCCGCCCCGGCCCGGAGGCCGAGTTAAAAAAAATAATAATCCCCGTTCAGTCTCAATGGCGGGGTGCGGGCCGGCCCGGCGGCGAGTGCGGCGGGCAGCAGGCCTCTTGGACAGGTTGAGAGATAAAAAAATAATAATTCCCGTGCAGTCTCAATGGCGGGGTGCGGGCCGGGGAATAGGCCTCTTGGCCGGGGTGAATAGTGTTGGAACACGGCCCGCGGAAATAGTAGCGGCTGGAGGTACCGGGGGCGATGCCCGCCCCGGCCCGGCGGCCAAGTTAAAAAAATAAATAATCCCCGTTCAGTCTCAATGGCAGGGTGCGGGCCGGCCCAGCGGCGATTGCGGCGGGCAGCAGGCCTCTTGGACAGGTTGAGAGATAAAAAAATAATAATTCCCGTTCAGTCTCAATGGCAGGGTGCGGGCCGGCCCGGCGGCAATTGCGGCGGGCAGCAGGCCTCTTGGACAGGTTGAGAGATAAAAAAATAATAATTCCCATGCAGTCTCAATGGCGGGGTGCGGGCCGGGGAATAGGCCTCTTGGCCGGGGTGAATATGTTGGAACGCGGCGCGCGTAAATAGAAGCAGCTGGAGGTACCGGGGGCGAAGCCCGCCCCGGCCCGGAGGCCGAGTTAAAAAAAATAATAATCCCCGTTCAGTCTCAATGGCGGGGTGCGGGCCGGCCCGGCGGCGAGTGCGGCGGGCAGCAGGCCTCTTGGACAGGTTGAGAGATAAAAAAATAATAATTCCCGTGCAGTCTCAATGGCGGGGTGCGGGCCGGGGAATAGGCCTCTTGGCCGGGGTGAATATGTTGGAACGCGGCGCGCGTAAATAGAAGCGGCTGGAGGTACCGGGGGCGAAGCCCGCCCCGGCCCGGAGGCCGAGTTAAAAAAAATAATAATCCCGTTCAGTCTCAATGGCGGGGTGCGGGCCGGCCCGGCGGCGATTGCGGCGGGCAGCAGGCCTCTTGGACAGGTTGAGAGATAAAAAAATAATAATTCCCGTGCAGTCTCAATGGCGGGGTGCGGGCCGGGGAATAGGCCTCTTGGCCGGGGTGAATAGTGTTGGAACACGGCCCGCGGAAATAGTAGCGGCTGGAGGTACCGGGGGCGATGCCCGCCCCGGCCCGGCGGCCAAGTTAAAAAAATAAATAATCCCGTTCAGTCTCAATGGCAGGGTGCGGGCCGGCCCGGCGGCGATTGCGGCGGGCAGCAGGCCTCTTGGACAGGTTGAGAGATAAAAAAAAAAATAATTCCCATGCAGTCTCATTGGCGGGGTGCGGGCCGGGGAACAGGCCTCTTGGCCGGGGTGAATATGTTGGAACGCGGCGCGCGTAAATAGAAGCGGCTGGAGGTACCGGGGGCGAAGCCCGCCCCGGCCCGGAGGCCGAGTTAAAAAAAAAATAATCCCCGTTCAGTCTCAATGGCGGGGTGCGGGCCGGCACGGCGGCGAGTGCGGCGGGCAGCAGGCCTCTTGGACAGGTTGAGAGATAAAAAAATAATAATTCCGGTGCAGTCTCAATGGCGGGGTGCGGGCCGGGGAATAGGCCTCTTGGCCGGGGTGAATATGTTGGAACGCGGCGTGCGTAAATAGAAGCGGCTGGAGGTACCGGGGGCGAAGCCCGCCCCGGCCCGGAGGCCGAGTTAAAAAAAATAATAATCCCCGTTCAGTCTCAATGGCGGGGTGCGGGCCGGCCCGGCGGCGAGTGCGGTGGGCAGCAGGCCTCTTGGACAGGTTGAGAGATAAAAAAATAATAATTCCCGTGCAGTCTCAATGGCGGGGTGCGGGCCGGGGAATAGGCCTCTTGGCCGGGGTGAATAGTGTTGGAACACGGCCCGCGGAAATAGTAGCGGCTGGAGGTACCGGGGGCGATGCCCGCCCCGGCCCGGCGGCCAAGTTAAAAAAATAAATAATCCCGTTCAGTCTCAATGGCAGGGTGCGGGCCGGCCCGGCGGCGATTGCGGCGGGCAGCAGGCCTCTTGGACAGGTTGAGAGATAAAAAAAAAATAATTCCCATGCAGTCTCAATGGCGGGGTGCGGGCCGGGGAATAGGCCTCTTGGCCGGGGTGAATATGTTGGAACGCGGCGCGCGTAAATAGAAGCGGCTGGAGGTACCGGGGGCGAAGCCCGCCCCGGCCCGGAGGCCGAGTTAAAAAAAATAATAATCCCCGTTCAGTCTCAATGGCGGGGTGCGGGCCGGCCCGGCGGCGATTGCGGCGGGCAGCAGGCCTCTTGGACAGGTTGAGAGATAAAAAAATAATAATTCCCATGCAGTCTCAATGGCGGGGTGCGGGCCGGGGAATAGGCCTCTTGGCCGGGGTGAATATGTTGGAACGCGGCGCGCGTAAATAGAAGCGGCTGGAGGTACCGGGGGCGAAGCCCACCCCGGCCCGGAGGCCGAGTTAAAAAAAATAATAATCCCCGTTCAGTCTCAATGGCGGGGTGCGGGCCGGCCCGGCGGCGAGTGCGGCGGGCAGCAGGCCTCTTGGACAGGTTGAGAGATAAAAAAATAATAATTCCCGTGCAGTCTCAATGGCGGGGTGCGGGCCGGGGAATAGGCCTCTTGGCCGGGGTGAATATGTTGGAACGCGGCGCGCGTAAATAGAAGCGGCTGGAGGTACCGGGGGCGAAGCCCGCCCCGGCCCGGAGGCCGAGTTAAAAAAAATAATAATCCCCGTTCAGTCTCAATGGCGGGGTGCGGGCCGGCCCGGCGGCGATTGCGGCGGGCAGCAGGCCTCTTGGACAGGTTGAGAGATAAAAAAATAATAATTCCCATGCAGTCTCAATGGCGGGGTGCGGGCCGGGGAATAGGCCTCTTGGCCGGGGTGAATATGTTGGAACGCGGCGCGCGTAAATAGAAGCGGCTGGAGGTACCGGGGGCGAAGCCCACCCCGGCCCGGAGGCCGAGTTAAAAAAAATAATAATCCCCGTTCAGTCTCAATGGCGGGGTGCGGGCCGGCCCGGCGGCGAGTGCGGCGGGCAGCAGGCCTCTTGGACAGGTTGAGAGATAAAAAAATAATAATTCCCGTGCAGTCTCAATGGCGGGGTGCGGGCCGGGGAATAGGCCTCTTGGCCGGGGTGAATATGTTGGAACGCGGCGCGCGTAAATAGAAGCGGCTGGAGGTACCGGGGGCGAAGCCCGCCCCGGCCCGGAGGCCGAGTTAAAAAAAATAATAATCCCCGTTCAGTCTCAATGGCGGGGTGCGGGCCGGCCCGGCGGCGATTGCGGCGGGCAGCAGGCCTCTTGGACAGGTTGAGAGATAAAAAAATAATAATTCCCATGCAGTCTCAATGGCGGGGTGCGGGCCGGGGAATAGGCCTCTTGGCCGGGGTGAATATGTTGGAACGCGGCGCGCGTAAATAGAAGCGGCTGGAGGTACCGGGGGCGAAGCCCACCCCGGCCCGGAGGCCGAGTTAAAAAAAATAATAATCCCCGTTCAGTCTCAATGGCGGGGTGCGGGCCGGCCCGGCGGCGAGTGCGGCGGGCAGCAGGCCTCTTGGACAGGTTGAGAGATAAAAAAATAATAATTCCCGTGCAGTCTCAATGGCGGGGTGCGGGCCGGGGAATAGGCCTCTTGGCCGGGGTGAATATGTTGGAACGCGGCGCGCGTAAATAGAAGCGGCTGGAGGTACCGGGGGCGAAGCCCGCCCCGGCCCGGAGGCCGAGTTAAAAAAAATAATAATCCCCGTTCAGTCTCAATGGCAGGGTGCGGGCCGGCCCGGCGGCGATTGCGGCGGGCAGCAGGCCTCTTGGACAGGTTGAGAGATAAAAAAAAAAATAATTCCCATGCAGTCTCATTGGCGGGGTGCGGGCCGGGGAACAGGCCTCTTGGCCGGGGTGAATATGTTGGAACGCGGCGCGCGTAAATAGAAGCGGCTGGAGGTACCGGGGGCGAAGCCCGCCCCGGCTCGGAGGCCGAGTTAAAAAAAATAATAATCCCCGTTCAGTCTCAATGGCGGGGTGCGGGCCGGCCCGGCGGCGAGTGCGGCGGGCAGCAGGCCTCTTGGACAGGTTGAGAGATAAAAAAATAATAATTCCGGTGCAGTCTCAATGGCGGGGTGCGGGCCGGGGAATAGGCCTCTTGGCCGGGGTGAATATGTTGGAACGCGGCGCGCGTAAATAGAAGCGGCTGGAGGTACCGGGGGCGAAGCCCGCCCCGGCCCGGAGGCCGAGTTAAAAAAAATAATAATCCCCGTTCAGTCTCAATGGCGGGGTGCGGGCCGGCCCGGCGGCGAGTGCGGTGGGCAGCAGGCCTCTTGGACAGGTTGAGAGATAAAAAAATAATAATTCCCGTGCAGTCTCAATGGCGGGGTGCGGGCCGGGGAATAGGCCTCTTGGCCGGGGTGAATAGTGTTGGAACACGGCCCGCGGAAATAGTAGCGGCTGGAGGTACCGGGGGCGATGCCCGCCCCGGCCCGGCGGCCAAGTTAAAAAAATAAATAATCCCGTTCAGTCTCAATGGCAGGGTGCGGGCCGGCCCGGCGGCGATTGCGGCGGGCAGCAGGCCTCTTGGACAGGTTGAGAGATAAAAAAATAATAATTCCCGTTCAGTCTCAATGGCAGGGTGCGGGCCGGCCCGGCGGCAATTGCGGCGGGCAGCAGGCCTCTTGGACAGGTTGAGAGATAAAAAAATAATAATTCCCATGCAGTCTCAATGGCGGGGTGCGGGCCGGGGAATAGGCCTCTTGGCCGGGGTGAATATGTTGGAACGCGGCGCGCGTAAATAGAAGCGGCTGGAGGTACCGGGGGCGAAGCCCGCCCCGGCCCGGAGGCCGAGTTAAAAAAAATAATAATCCCCGTTCAGTCTCAATGGCGGGGTGCGGGCCGGCCCGGCGGCGAGTGCGGCGGGCAGCAGGCCTCTTGGACAGGTTGAGAGATAAAAAAATAATAATTCCCGTTCAGTCTCAATGGCAGGGTGCGGGCCGGCCCGGCGGCAATTGCGGCGGGCAGCAGGCCTCTTGGACAGGTTGAGAGATAAAAAAATAATAATTCCCATGCAGTCTCAATGGCGGGGTGCGGGCCGGGGAATAGGCCTCTTGGCCGGGGTGAATATGTTGGAACGCGGCGCGCGTAAATAGAAGCGGCTGGAGGTACCGGGGGCGAAGCCCGCCCCGGCCCGGAGGCCGAGTTAAAAAAAATAATAATCCCCGTTCAGTCTCAATGGCGGGGTGCGGGCCGGCCCGGCGGCGAGTGCGGCGGGCAGCAGGCCTCTTGGACAGGTTGAGAGATAAAAAAATAATAATTCCCGTGCAGTCTCAATGGCGGGGTGCGGGCCGGGGAATAGGCCTCTTGGCCGGGGTGAATATGTTGGAACGCGGCGCGCGTAAATAGAAGCGGCTGGAGGTACCGGGGGCGAAGCCCGCCCCGGCCCGGAGGCCGAGTTAAAAAAAATAATAATCCCCGTTCAGTCTCAATGGCGGGGTGCGGGCCGGCCCGGCGGCGATTGCGGCGGGCAGCAGGCCTCTTGGACAGGTTGAGAGATAAAAAAATAATAATTCCCATGCAGTCTCAATGGCGGGGTGCGGGCCGGGGAATAGGCCTCTTGGCCGGGGTGAATATGTTGGAACGCGGCGCGCGTAAATAGAAGCGGCTGGAGGTACCGGGGGCGAAGCCCGCCCCGGCCCGGAGGCCGAGTTAAAAAAAATAATAATCCCCGTTCAGTCTCAATGGCGGGGTGCGGGCCGGGGAATAGGCCTCTTGGCCGGGGTGAATATGTTGGAACGCGGCGCGCGTAAATAGAAGCGGCTGGAGGTACCGGGGGCGAAGCCCGCCCCGGCCCGGAGGCCGAGTTAAAAAAAATAATAATCCCCGTTCAGTCTCAATGGTGGGGTGCGGGCCGGCCCGGCGGCGAGTGCGGTGGGCAGCAGGCCTCTTGGACAGGTTGAGAGATAAAAAAATAATAATTCCCGTGCAGTCTCAATGGCGGGGTGCGGGCCGGGGAATAGGCCTCTTGGCCGGGGTGAATAGTGTTGGAACACGGCCCGCGGAAATAGTAGCGGCTGGAGGTACCGGGGGCGATGCCCGCCCCGGCCCGGCGGCCAAGTTAAAAAAATAAATAATCCCGTTCAGTCTCAATGGCAGGGTGCGGGCCGGCCCGGCGGCGATTGCGGCGGGCAGCAGGCCTCTTGGACAGGTTGAGAGATAAAAAAATAATAATTCCCATGCAGTCTCAATGGCGGGGTGCGGGCCGGGGAATAGGCCTCTTGGCCGGGGTGAATATGTTGGAACGCGGCGCGCGTAAATAGAAGCGGCTGGAGGTACCGGGGGCGAAGCCCGCCCCGGCCCGGAGGCCGAGTTAAAAAAAATAATAATCCCCGTTCAGTCTCAATGGCGGGGTGCGGGCCGGCCCGGCGGCGAGTGCGGCGGGCAGCAGGCCTCTTGGACAGGTTGAGAGATAAAAAAATAATAATTCCCGTGCAGTCTCAATGGCGGGGTGCGGGCCGGGGAATAGGCCTCTTGGCCGGGGTGAATATGTTGGAACGCGGCGCGCGTAAATAGAAGCGGCTGGAGGTAGCGGGGGCGAAGCCCGCCCCGGCCCGGAGGCCGAGTTAAAAAAAATAATAATCCCCGTTCAGTCTCAATGGCGGGGTGCGGGCCGGCCCGGCGGCGAGTGCGGCGGGCAGCAGGCCTCTTGGACAGGTTGAGAGATAAAAAAATAATAATTCCCGTGCAGTCTCAATGGCGGGGTGCGGGCCGGGGAATAGGCCTCTTGGCCGGGGTGAATAGTGTTGGAACACGGCCCGCGGAAATAGTAGCGGCTGGAGGTACCGGGGGCGATGCCCGCCCCGGCCCGGCGGCCAAGTTAAAAAAATAAATAATCCCCGTTCAGTCTCAATGGCAGGGTGCGGGCCGGCCCAGCGGCGATTGCGGCGGGCAGCAGGCCTCTTGGACAGGTTGAGAGATAAAAAAATAATAATTCCCGTTCAGTCTCAATGGCAGGGTGCGGGCCGGCCCGGCGGCAATTGCGGCGGGCAGCAGGCCTCTTGGACAGGTTGAGAGATAAAAAAATAATAATTCCCATGCAGTCTCAATGGCGGGGTGCGGGCCGGGGAATAGGCCTCTTGGCCGGGGTGAATATGTTGGAACGCGGCGCGCGTAAATAGAAGCGGCTGGAGGTACCGGGGGCGAAGCCCGCCCCGGCCCGGAGGCCGAGTTAAAAAAAATAATAATCCCCGTTCAGTCTCAATGGCGGGGTGCGGGCCGGCCCGGCGGCGAGTGCGGCGGGCAGCAGGCCTCTTGGACAGGTTGAGAGATAAAAAAATAATAATTCCCGTGCAGTCTCAATGGCGGGGTGCGGGCCGGGGAATAGGCCTCTTGGCCGGGGTGAATATGTTGGAACGCGGCGCGCGTAAATAGAAGCGGCTGGAGGTAGCGGGGGCGAAGCCCGCCCCGGCCCGGAGGCCGAGTTAAAAAAAATAATAATCCCCGTTCAGTCTCAATGGCGGGGTGCGGGCCGGCCCGGCGGCGAGTGCGGCGGGCAGCAGGCCTCTTGGACAGGTTGAGAGATAAAAAAATAATAATTCCCGTGCAGTCTCAATGGCGGGGTGCGGGCCGGGGAATAGGCCTCTTGGCCGGGGTGAATAGTGTTGGAACACGGCCCGCGGAAATAGTAGCGGCTGGAGGTACCGGGGGCGATGCCCGCCCCGGCCCGGCGGCCAAGTTAAAAAAATAAATAATCCCCGTTCAGTCTCAATGGCAGGGTGCGGGCCGGCCCAGCGGCGATTGCGGCGGGCAGCAGGCCTCTTGGACAGGTTGAGAGATAAAAAAATAATAATTCCCGTTCAGTCTCAATGGCAGGGTGCGGGCCGGCCCGGCGGCAATTGCGGCGGGCAGCAGGCCTCTTGGACAGGTTGAGAGATAAAAAAATAATAATTCCCATGCAGTCTCAATGGCGGGGTGCGGGCCGGGGAATAGGCCTCTTGGCCGGGGTGAATATGTTGGAACGCGGCGCGCGTAAATAGAAGCAGCTGGAGGTACCGGGGGCGAAGCCCGCCCCGGCCCGGAGGCCGAGTTAAAAAAAATAATAATCCCCGTTCAGTCTCAATGGCGGGGTGCGGGCCGGCCCGGCGGCGAGTGCGGCGGGCAGCAGGCCTCTTGGACAGGTTGAGAGATAAAAAAATAATAATTCCCGTGCAGTCTCAATGGCGGGGTGCGGGCCGGGGAATAGGCCTCTTGGCCGGGGTGAATATGTTGGAACGCGGCGCGCGTAAATAGAAGCGGCTGGAGGTACCGGGGGCGAAGCCCGCCCCGGCCCGGAGGCCGAGTTAAAAAAAATAATAATCCCGTTCAGTCTCAATGGCGGGGTGCGGGCCGGCCCGGCGGCGATTGCGGCGGGCAGCAGGCCTCTTGGACAGGTTGAGAGATAAAAAAATAATAATTCCCGTGCAGTCTCAATGGCGGGGTGCGGGCCGGGGAATAGGCCTCTTGGCCGGGGTGAATAGTGTTGGAACACGGCCCGCGGAAATAGTAGCGGCTGGAGGTACCGGGGGCGATGCCCGCCCCGGCCCGGCGGCCAAGTTAAAAAAATAAATAATCCCGTTCAGTCTCAATGGCAGGGTGCGGGCCGGCCCGGCGGCGATTGCGGCGGGCAGCAGGCCTCTTGGACAGGTTGAGAGATAAAAAAAAAAATAATTCCCATGCAGTCTCATTGGCGGGGTGCGGGCCGGGGAACAGGCCTCTTGGCCGGGGTGAATATGTTGGAACGCGGCGCGCGTAAATAGAAGCGGCTGGAGGTACCGGGGGCGAAGCCCGCCCCGGCCCGGAGGCCGAGTTAAAAAAAAAAATAATCCCCGTTCAGTCTCTATGGCGGGGTGCGGGCCGGCCCGGCGGCGAGTGCGGCGGGCAGCAGGCCTCTTGGACAGGTTGAGAGATAAAAAAATAATAATTCCGGTGCAGTCTCAATGGCGGGGTGCGGGCCGGGGAATAGGCCTCTTGGCCGGGGTGAATATGTTGGAACGCGGCGTGCGTAAATAGAAGCGGCTGGAGGTACCGGGGGCGAAGCCCGCCCCGGCCCGGAGGCCGAGTTAAAAAAAATAATAATCCCCGTTCAGTCTCAATGGCGGGGTGCGGGCCGGCCCGGCGGCGAGTGCGGTGGGCAGCAGGCCTCTTGGACAGGTTGAGAGATAAAAAAATAATAATTCCCGTGCAGTCTCAATGGCGGGGTGCGGGCCGGGGAATAGGCCTCTTGGCCGGGGTGAATAGTGTTGGAACACGGCCCGCGGAAATAGTAGCGGCTGGAGGTACCGGGGGCGATGCCCGCCCCGGCCCGGCGGCCAAGTTAAAAAAATAAATAATCCCGTTCAGTCTCAATGGCAGGGTGCGGGCCGGCCCGGCGGCGATTGCGGCGGGCAGCAGGCCTCTTGGACAGGTTGAGAGATAAAAAAAAAAATAATTCCCATGCAGTCTCAATGGCGGGGTGCGGGCCGGGGAATAGGCCTCTTGGCCGGGGTGAATATGTTGGAACGCGGCGCGCGTAAATAGAAGCGGCTGGAGGTACCGGGGGCGAAGCCCGCCCCGGCCCGGAGGCCGAGTTAAAAAAAATAATAATCCCCGTTCAGTCTCAATGGCGGGGTGCGGGCCGGCCCGGCGGCGAGTGCGGCGGGCAGCAGGCCTCTTGGACAGGTTGAGAGATAAAAAAATAATAATTCCCGTGCAGTCTCAATGGCGGGGTGCGGGCCGGGGAATAGGCCTCTTGGCCGGGGTGAATATGTTGGAACGCGGCGCGCGTAAATAGAAGCGGCTGGAGGTACCGGGGGCGAAGCCCGCCCCGGCCCGGAGGCCGAGTTAAAAAAAATAATAATCCCCGTTCAGTCTCAATGGCAGGGTGCGGGCCGGCCCGGCGGCGATTGCGGCGGGCAGCAGGCCTCTTGGACAGGTTGAGAGATAAAAAAATAATAATTCCCGTTCAGTCTCAATGGCAGGGTGCGGGCCGGCCCGGCGGCAATTGCGGCGGGCAGCAGGCCTCTTGGACAGGTTGAGAGATAAAAAAATAATAATTCCCATGCAGTCTCAATGGCGGGGTGCGGGCCGGGGAATAGGCCTCTTGGCCGGGGTGAATATGTTGGAACGCGGCGCGCGTAAATAGAAGCGGCTGGAGGTACCGGGGGCGAAGCCCGCCTCGGCCCGGAGGCCGAGTTAAAAAAAATAATAATCCCCGTTCAGTCTCAATGGCGGGGTGCGGGCCGGCCCGGCGGCGAGTGCGGCGGGCAGCAGGCCTCTTGGACAGGTTGAGAGATAAAAAAATAATAATTCCCGTGCAGTCTCAATGGCGGGGTGCGGGCCGGGGAATAGGCCTCTTGGCCGGGGTGAATATGTTGGAACGCGGCGCGCGTAAATAGAAGCGGCTGGAGGTACCGGGGGCGAAGCCCGCCCCGGCCCGGAGGCCGAGTTAAAAAAAATAATAATCCCCGTTCAGTCTCAATGGCGGGGTGCGGGCCGGCCCGGCGGCGATTGCGGCGGGCAGCAGGCCTCTTGGACAGGTTGAGAGATAAAAAAATAATAATTCCCGTGCAGTCTCAATGGCGGGGTGCGGGCCGGGGAATAGGCCTCTTGGCCGGGGTGAATAGTGTTGGAACACGGCCCGCGGAAATAGTAGCGGCTGGAGGTACCGGGGGCGATGCCCGCCCCGGCCCGGCGGCCAAGTTAAAAAAATAAATAATCCCCGTTCAGTCTCAATGGCAGGGTGCGGGCCGGCCCAGCGGCGATTGCGGCGGGCAGCAGGCCTCTTGGACAGGTTGAGAGATAAAAAAATAATAATTCCCGTTCAGTCTCAATGGCAGGGTGCGGGCCGGCCCGGCGGCAATTGCGGCGGCCAGCAGGCCTCTTGGACAGGTTGAGAGATAAAAAAATAATAATTCCCATGCAGTCTCAATGGCGGGGTGCGGGCCGGGGAATAGGCCTCTTGGCCGGGGTGAATATGTTGGAACGCGGCGCGCGTAAATAGAAGCGGCTGGAGGTACCGGGGGCGAAGCCCGCCCCGGCCCGGAGGCGAGTTAAAAAAAATAATAATCCCCGTTCAGTCTCAATGGCGGGGTGCGGGCCGGCCCGGCGGCGAGTGCGGCGGGCAGCAGGCCTCTTGGACAGGTTGAGAGATAAAAAAATAATAATTCCCGTGCAGTCTCAATGGCGGGGTGCGGGCCGGGGAATAGGCCTCTTGGCCGGGGTGAATATGTTGGAACACGGCCCGCGGAAATAGTAGCGGCTGGAGGTACCGGGGGCGATGCCCGCCCCGGGCCGGCGGCCAAGTTAAAAAAATAAATAATCCCGTTCAGTCTCAATGGCAGGGTGCGGGCCGGCCCGGCGGCGATTGCGGCGGGCAGCAGGCCTCTTGGACAGGTTGAGAGATAAAAAAAAAATAATTCCCATGCAGTCTCATTGGCGGGGTGCGGGCCGGGGAATAGGCCTCTTGGCCGGGGTGAATATGTTGGAACGCGGCGCGCGTAAATAGAAGCGGCTCGAGGTACCGGGGGCGAAGCCCGCCCCGGCCCGGAGGCCGAGTTAAAAAAAATAATAATCCCCGTTCAGTCTCAATGGCGGGGTGCGGGCCGGCCCGGCGGCGAGTGCGGCGGGCAGCAGGCCTCTTGGACAGGTTGAGAGATAAAAAAATAATAATTCCCGTGCAGTCTCAATGGCGGGGTGCGGGCCGGCCCGGCGGCGAGTGCGGCGGGCAGCAGGCCTCTTGGACAGGTTGAGAGATAAAAAAATAATAATTCCCGTGCAGTCTCAATGGCGGGGTGCGGGCCGGGGAATAGGCCTCTTGGCCGGGGTGAATATGTTGGAACGCGGCGCGCGTAAATAGAAGCGGCTGGAGGTACCGGGGGCGAAGCCCGCCCCGGCCCGGAGGCCGAGTTAAAAAAAATAATAATCCCCGTTCAGTCTCAATGGCGGGGTGCGGGCCGGCCCGGCGGCGATTGCGGCGGGCAGCAGGCCTCTTGGACAGGTTGAGAGATAAAAAAATAATAATTCCCGTGCAGTCTCAATGGCGGGGTGCGGGCCGGGGAATAGGCCTCTTGGCCGGGGTGAATAGTGTTGGAACACGGCCCGCGGAAATAGTAGCGGCTGGAGGTACCGGGGGCGATGCCCGCCCCGGGCCGGCGGCCAAGTTAAAAAAATAAATAATCCCGTTCAGTCTTAATGGCAGGGTGCGGGCCGGCCCGGCGGCGATTGCGGCGGGCAGCAGGCCTCTTGGACAGGTTGAGAGATAAAAAAAAAATAATTCCCATGCAGTCTCATTGGCGGGGTGCGGGCCGGGGAATAGGCCTCTTGGCCGGGGTGAATATGTTGGAACGCGGCGCGCGTAAATAGAAGCGGCTCGAGGTACCGGGGGCGAAGCCCGCCCCGGCCCGGAGGCCGAGTTAAAAAAAATAATAATCCCCGTTCAGTCTCAATGGCGGGGTGCGGGCCGGCCCGGCGGCGAGTGCGGCGGGCAGCACGCCTCTTGGACAGGTTGAGAGATAAAAAAATAATAATTCCCGTGCAGTCTCAATGGCGGGGTGCGGGCCGGCCCGGCGGCGAGTGCGGCGGGCAGCAGGCCTCTTGGACAGGTTGAGAGATAAAAAAATAATAATTCCCGTGCAGTCTCAATGGCGGGGTGCGGGCCGGGGAATAGGCCTCTTGGCCGGGGTGAATATGTTGGAACGCGGCGCGCGTAAATAGAAGCGGCTGGAGGTACCGGGGGCGAAGCCCGCCCCGGCCCGGAGGCCGAGTTAAAAAAAATAATAATCCCCGTTCAGTCTCAATGGCGGGGTGCGGGCCGGCCCGGCGGCGAGTGCGGTGGGCAGCAGGCCTCTTGGACAGGTTGAGAGATAAAAAAATAATAATTCCCGTGCAGTCTCAATGGCGGGGTGCGGGCCGGGGAATAGGCCTCTTGGCCGGGGTGAATAGTGTTGGAACACGGCCCGCGGAAATAGTAGCGGCTGGAGGTACCGGGGGCGATGCCCGCCCCGGCCCGGCGGCCAAGTTAAAAAAATAAATAATCCCGTTCAGTCTCAATGGCAGGGTGCGGGCCGGCCCGGCGGCGATTGCGGCGGGCAGCAGGCCTCTTGGACAGGTTGAGAGATAAAAAAATAATAATTCCCGTGCAGTCTCAATGGCGGGGTGCGGGCCGGGGAATAGGCCTCTTGGCCGGGGTGAATATGTTGGAACGCGGCGCGCGTAAATAGAAGCGGCTGGAGGTACCGGGGGCGATGCCCGCCCCGGCCCGGCGGCCAAGTTAAAAAAATAAATAATCCCGTTCAGTCTCAATGGCAGGGTGCGGGCCGGCCCGGCGGCGATTGCGGCGGGCAGCAGGCCTCTTGGACAGGTTGAGAGATAAAAAAATAATAATTCCCGTGCAGTCTCAATGGCGGGGTGCGGGCCGGGGAATAGGCCTCTTGGCCGGGGTGAATATGTTGGAACGCGGCGCGCGTAAATAGAAGCGGCTGGAGGTACCGGGGGCGAAGCCCGCCCCGGCCCGGAGGCCGAGTTAAAAAAAATAATAATCCCCGTTCAGTCTCAATGGCGGGGTGCGGGCCGGCCCGGCGGCGATTGCGGCGGGCAGCAGGCCTCTTGGACAGGTTGAGAGATAAAAAAATAATAATTCCCATGCAGTCTCAATGGCGGGGTGCGGGCCGGGGAATAGGCCTCTTGGCCGGGGTGAATATGTTGGAACGCGGCGCGCGTAAATAGAAGCGGCTGGAGGTACCGGGGGCGAAGCCCGCCCCGGCCCGGAGGCCGAGTTAAAAAAAATAATAATCCCCGTTCAGTCTCAATGGCGGGGTGCGGGCCGGCCCGGCGGCGATTGCGGCGGGCAGCAGGCCTCTTGGACAGGTTGAGAGATAAAAAAATAATAATTCCCATGCAGTCTCAATGGCGGGGTGCGGGCCGGGGAATAGGCCTCTTGGCCGGGGTGAATATGTTGGAACGCGGCGCGCGTAAATAGAAGCGGCTGGAGGTACCGGGGGCGAAGCCCGCCCCGGCCCGGAGGCCGAGTTAAAAAAAATAATAATCCCCGTTCAGTCTCAATGGCGGGGTGCGGGCCGGCCCGGCGGCGAGTGCGGCGGGCAGCAGGCCTCTTGGACAGGTTGAGAGATAAAAAAATAATAATTCCCGTGCAGTCTCAATGGCGGGGTGCGGGCCGGGGAATAGGCCTCTTGGCCGGGGTGAATATGTTGGAACGCGGCGCGCGTAAATAGAAGCGGCTGGAGGTACCGGGGGCGAAGCCCGCCCCGGCCCGGAGGCCGAGTTAAAAAAAATAATAATCCCCGTTCAGTCTCAATGGCGGGGTGCAGGCCGGCCCGGCGGCGATTGCGGCGGGCAGCAGGCCTCTTGGACAGGTTGAGAGATAAAAAAATAATAATTCCCGTGCAGTCTCAATGGCGGGGTGCGGGCCGGGGAATAGGCCTCTTGGCCGGGGTGAATAGTGTTGGAACACGGCCCGCGGAAATAGTAGCGGCTGGAGGTACCAGGGGCGATGCCCGCCCCGGGCCGGCGGCCAAGTTAAAAAAATAAATAATCCCGTTCAGTCTCAATGGCAGGGTGCGGGCCGGCCCGGCGGCGATTGCGGCGGGCAGCAGGCCTCTTGGACAGGTTGAGAGATAAAAAAAAAATAATTCCCATGCAGTCTCATTGGCGGGGTGCGGGCCGGGGAATAGGCCTCTTGGCCGGGGTGAATATGTTGGAACGCGGCGCGCGTAAATAGAAGCGGCTCGAGGTACCGGGGGCGAAGCCCGCCCCGGCCCGGAGGCCGAGTTAAAAAAAATAATAATCCCCGTTCAGTCTCAATGGCGGGGTGCGGGCCGGCCCGGCGGCGAGTGCGGCGGGCAGCAGGCCTCTTGGACAGGTTGAGAGATAAAAAAATAATAATTCCGGTGCAGTCTCAATGGCGGGGTGCGGGCCGGGGAATAGGCCTCTTGGCCGGGGTGAATATGTTGGAACGCGGCGCGCGTAAATAGAAGCGGCTGGAGGTACCGGGGGCGAAGCCCGCCCCGGCCCGGAGGCCGAGTTAAAAAAAATAATAATCCCCGTTCAGTCTCAATGGCGGGGTGCGGGCCGGCCCGGCGGCGAGTGCGGCGGGCAGCAGGCCTCTTGGACAGGTTGAGAGATAAAAAAATAATAATTCCCGTGCAGTCTCAATGGCGGGGTGCGGGCCGGGGAATAGGCCTCTTGGCCGGGGTGAATATGTTGGAACGCGGCGCGCGTAAATAGAAGCGGCTGGAGGTACCGGGGGCGAAGCCCGCCCCGGCCCGGAGGCCGAGTTAAAAAAAATAATAATCCTCGTTCAGTCTCAATGGCGGGGTGCGGGCCGGCCCGGCGGCGATTGCGGCGGGCAGCAGGCCTCTTGGACAGGTTGAGAGATAAAAAAATAATAATTCCCGTGCAGTCTCAATGGCGGGGTGCGGGCCGGGGAATAGGCCTCTTGGCCGGGGTGAATAGTGTTGGAACACGGCCCGCGGAAATAGTAGCGGCTGGAGGTACCGGGGGCGATGCCCGCCCCGGCCCGGCGGCCAAGTTAAAAAAATAAATAATCCCGTTCAGTCTCAATGGCAGGGTGCGGGCCGGCCCGGCGGCGATTGCGGCGGGCAGCAGGCCTCTTGGACAGGTTGAGAGATAAAAAAAAAATAATTCCCATGCAGTCTCATTGGCGGGGTGCGGGCCGGGGAACAGGCCTCTTGGCCGGGGTGAATATGTTGGAACGCGGCGCGCGTAAATAGAAGCGGCTGGAGGTACCGGGGGCGAAGCCCGCCCCGGCCCGGAGGCCGAGTTAAAAAAAATAATAATCCCCGTTCAGTCTCAATGGCGGGGTGCGGGCCGGCCCGGCGGCGAGTGCGGCGGGCAGCAGGCCTCTTGGACAGGTTGAGAGATAAAAAAATAATAATTCCGGTGCAGTCTCAATGGCGGGGTGCGGGCCGGGGAATAGGCCTCTTGGCCGGGGTGAATATGTTGGAACGCGGCGCGCGTAAATAGAAGCGGCTGGAGGTACCGGGGGCGAAGCCCGCCCCGGCCCGGAGGCCGAGTTAAAAAAAATAATAATCCCCGTTCAGTCTCAATGGCGGGGTGCGGGCCGGCCCGGCGGCGAGTGCGGTGGGCAGCAGGCCTCTTGGACAGGTTGAGAGATAAAAAAATAATAATTCCCGTTCAGTCTCAATGGCAGGGTGCGGGCCGGCCCGGCGGCAATTGCGGCGGGCAGCAGGCCTCTTGGACAGGTTGAGAGATAAAAAAATAATAATTCCCATGCAGTCTCAATGGCGGGGTGCGGGCCGGGGAATAGGCCTCTTGGCCGGGGTGAATATGTTGGAACGCGGCGCGCGTAAATAGAAGCGGCTGGAGGTACCGGGGGCGAAGCCCGCCCCGGCCCGGAGGCCGAGTTAAAAAAAATAATAATCCCCGTTCAGTCTCAATGGCGGGGTGCGGGCCGGCCCGGCGGCGAGTGCGGCGGGCAGCAGGCCTCTTGGACAGGTTGAGAGATAAAAAAATAATAATTCCCGTGCAGTCTCAATGGCGGGGTGCGGGCCGGGGAATAGGCCTCTTGGCCGGGGTGAATATGTTGGAACGCGGCGCGCGTAAATAGAAGCGGCTGGAGGTACCGGGGGCGAAGCCCGCCCCGGCCCGGAGGCCGAGTTAAAAAAAATAATAATCCCCGTTCAGTCTCAATGGCGGGGTGCGGGCCGGCCCGGCGGCGATTGCGGCGGGCAGCAGGCCTCTTGGACAGGTTGAGAGATAAAAAAATAATAATTCCCATGCAGTCTCAATGGCGGGGTGCGGGCCGGGGAATAGGCCTCTTGGCCGGGGTGAATATGTTGGAACGCGGCGCGCGTAAATAGAAGCGGCTGGAGGTACCGGGGGCGAAGCCCGCCCCGGCCCGGAGGCCGAGTTAAAAAAAATAATAATCCCCGTTCAGTCTCAATGGCGGGGTGCGGGCCGGCCCGGCGGCGATTGCGGCGGGCAGCAGGCCTCTTGGACAGGTTGAGAGATAAAAAAATAATAATTCCCATGCAGTCTCAATGGCGGGGTGCGGGCCGGGGAATAGGCCTCTTGGCCGGGGTGAATATGTTGGAACGCGGCGCGCGTAAATAGAAGCGGCTGGAGGTACCGGGGGCGAAGCCCGCCCCGGCCCGGAGGCCGAGTTAAAAAAAATAATAATCCCCGTTCAGTCTCAATGGCGGGGTGCGGGCCGGCCCGGCGGCGAGTGCGGCGGGCAGCAGGCCTCTTGGACAGGTTGAGAGATAAAAAAATAATAATTCCCGTGCAGTCTCAATGGCGGGGTGCGGGCCGGGGAATAGGCCTCTTGGCCGGGGTGAATATGTTGGAACGCAGCGCGCGTAAATAGAAGCGGCTGGAGGTACCGGGGGCGAAGCCCGCCCCGGTCCGGAGGCCGAGTTAAAAAAAATAATAATCCCCGTTCAGTCTCAATGGCAGGGTGCGGGCCGGCCCGGCGGCGATTGCGGCGGGCAGCAGGCCTCTTGGACAGGTTGAGAGATAAAAAAATAATAATTCCCGTGCAGTCTCAATGGCGGGGTGCGGGCCGGGGAATAGGCCTCTTGGCCGGGGTGAATAGTGTTGGAACACGGCCCGCGGAAATAGTAGCGGCTGGAGGTACCGGGGGCGATGCCCGCCCCGGCCCGGCGGCCAAGTTAAAAAAATAAATAATACCGTTCAGTCTCAATGGCAGGGTGCGGGCCGGCCCGGCGGCGATTGCGGCGGGCAGCAGGCCTCTTGGACAGGTTGAGAGATAAAAAAAAAATAATTCCCATGCAGTCTCATTGGCGGGGTGCGGGCCGGGGAACAGGCCTCTTGGCCGGGGTGAATATGTTGGAACGCGGCGCGCGTAAATAGAAGCGGCTGGAGGTACCGGGGGCGAAGCCCGCCCCGGCCCGGAGGCCGAGTTAAAAAAAATAATAATCCCCGTTCAGTCTCAATGGCGGGGTGCGGGCCGGCCCGGCGGCGAGTGCGGCGGGCAGCAGGCCTCTTGGACAGGTTGAGAGATAAAAAAATAATAATTCCGGTGCAGTCTCAATGGCGGGGTGCGGGCCGGGGAATAGGCCTCTTGGCCGGGGTGAATATGTTGGAACGCGGCGCGCGTAAATAGAAGCGGCTGGAGGTACCGGGGGCGAAGCCCGCCCCGGCCCGGAGGCCGAGTTAAAAAAAATAATAATCCCCGTTCAGTCTCAATGGCGGGGTGCGGGCCGGCCCGGCGGCGAGTGCGGTGGGCAGCAGGCCTCTTGGACAGGTTGAGAGATAAAAAAATAATAATTCCCGTTCAGTCTCAATGGGAGGGTGCGGGCCGGCCCGGCGGCAATTGCGGCGGGCAGCAGGCCTCTTGGACAGGTTGAGAGATAAAAAAATAATAATTCCCATGCAGTCTCAATGGCGGGGTGCGGGCCGGGGAATAGGCCTCTTGGCCGGGGTGAATATGTTGGAACGCGGCGCGCGTAAATAGAAGCGGCTGGAGGTACCGGGGGCGAAGCCCGCCCCGGCCCGGAGGCCGAGTTAAAAAAAATAATAATCCCCGTTCAGTCTCAATGGCGGGGTGCGGGCCGGCCCGGCGGCGAGTGCGGCGGGCAGCAGGCCTCTTGGACAGGTTGAGAGATAAAAAAATAATAATTCCCGTGCAGTCTCAATGGCGAGGTGCGGGCCGGGGAATAGGCCTCTTGGCCGGGGTGAATATGTTGGAACGCGGCGCGCGTAAATAGAAGCGGCTGGAGGTACCGGGGGCGAAGCCCGCCCCGGCCCGGAGGCCGAGTTAAAAAAAATAATAATCCCCGTTCAGTCTCAATGGCGGGGTGCGGGCCGGCCCGGCGGCGATTGCGGCGGGCAGCAGGCCTCTTGGACAGGTTGAGAGATAAAAAAATAATAATTCCCATGCAGTCTCAATGGCGGGGTGCGGGCCGGGGAATAGGCCTCTTGGCCGGGGTGAATATGTTGGAACGCGGCGCGCGTAAATAGAAGCGGCTGGAGGTACCGGGGGCGAAGCCCGCCCCGGCCCGGAGGCCGAGTTAAAAAAAATAATAATCCCCGTTCAGTCTCAATGGCGGGGTGCGGGCCGGCCCGGCGGCGATTGCGGCGGGCAGCAGGCCTCTTGGACAGGTTGAGAGATAAAAAAATAATAATTCCCATGCAGTCTCAATGGCGGGGTGCGGGCCGGGGAATAGGCCTCTTGGCCGGGGTGAATATGTTGGAACGCGGCGCGCGTAAATAGAAGCGGCTGGAGGTACCGGGGGCGAAGCCCGCCCCGGCCCGGAGGCCGAGTTAAAAAAAATAATAATCCCCGTTCAGTCTCAATGGCGGGGTGCGGGCCGGCCCGGCGGCGAGTGCGGCGGGCAGCAGGCCTCTTGGACAGGTTGAGAGATAAAAAAATAATAATTCCCGTGCAGTCTCAATGGCGGGGTGCGGGCCGGGGAATAGGCCTCTTGGCCGGGGTGAATATGTTGGAACGCAGCGCGCGTAAATAGAAGCGGCTGGAGGTACCGGGGGCGAAGCCCGCCCCGGTCCGGAGGCCGAGTTAAAAAAAATAATAATCCCCGTTCAGTCTCAATGGCAGGGTGCGGGCCGGCCCGGCGGCGATTGCGGCGGGCAGCAGGCCTCTTGGACAGGTTGAGAGATAAAAAAATAATAATTCCCATGCAGTCTCAATGGCGGGGTGCGGGCCGGGGAATAGGCCTCTTGGCCGGGGTGAATAGTGTTGGAACACGGCCCGCGGAAATAGTAGCGGCTGGAGGTACCGGGGGCGATGCCCGCCCCGGGCCGGCGGCCAAGTTAAAAAAATAAATAATCCCGTTCAGTCTCAATGGCAGGGTGCGGGCCGGCCCGGCGGCGAGTGCGGCGGGCAGCAGGCCTCTTGGACAGGTTGAGAGATAAAAAAATAATAATTCCCGTTCAGTCTCAATGGCAGGGTGCGGGCCGGCCCGGCGGCGATTGCGGCGGGCAGCAGGCCTCTTGGACAGGTTGAGAGATAAAAAAATAATAATTCCGATGCAGTCTCAATGGCGGGGTGCGGGCCGGGGAATAGGCCTCTTGGCCGGGGTGAATATGTTGGAACGCGGCGCGCGTAAATAGAAGCGGCTGGAGGTACCGGGGGCGAAGCCCGCCCCGGCCCGGAGGCCGAGTTAAAAAAAATAATAATCCCGTTCAGTCTCAATGGCAGGGTGCGGGCCGGCCCGGCGGCGATTGCGGCGGGCAGCAGGCCTCTTGGACAGGTTGAGAGATAAAAAAATAATAATTCCCGTGCAGTCTCAATGGCGGGGTGCGGGCCGGGGAATAGGCCTCTTGGCCGGGGTGAATAGTGTTGGAACACGGCCCGCGGAAATAGTAGCGGCTGGAGGTACCGGGGGCGATGCCCGCCCCGGCCCGGCGGCCAAGTTAAAAAAATAAATAATACCGTTCAGTCTCAATGGCAGGGTGCGGGCCGGCCCGGCGGCGATTGCGGCGGGCAGCAGGCCTCTTGGACAGGTTGAGAGATAAAAAAAAAATAATTCCCATGCAGTCTCATTGGCGGGGTGCGGGCCGGGGAACAGGCCTCTTGGCCGGGGTGAATATGTTGGAACGCGGCGCGCGTAAATAGAAGCGGCTGGAGGTACCGGGGGCGAAGCCCGCCCCGGCCCGGAGGCCGAGTTAAAAAAAATAATAATCCCCGTTCAGTCTCAATGGCGGGGTGCGGGCCGGCCCGGCGGCGAGTGCGGCGGGCAGCAGGCCTCTTGGACAGGTTGAGAGATAAAAAAATAATAATTCCCATGCAGTCTCAATGGCGGGGTGCGGGCCGGGGAATAGGCCTCTTGGCCGGGGTGAATATGTTGGAACGCGGCGCGCGTAAATAGAAGCGGCTGGAGGTACCGGGGGCGAAGCCCGCCCCGGCCCGGAGGCCGAGTTAAAAAAAATAATAATCCCCGTTCAGTCTCAATGGCGGGGTGCGGGCCGGCCCGGCGGCGAGTGCGGTGGGCAGCAGGCCTCTTGGACAGGTTGAGAGATAAAAAAATAATAATTCCCGTTCAGTCTCAATGGGAGGGTGCGGGCCGGCCCGGCGGCAATTGCGGCGGGCAGCAGGCCTCTTGGACAGGTTGAGAGATAAAAAAATAATAATTCCCATGCAGTCTCAATGGCGGGGTGCGGGCCGGGGAATAGGCCTCTTGGCCGGGGTGAATATGTTGGAACGCGGCGCGCGTAAATAGAAGCGGCTGGAGGTACCGGGGGCGAAGCCCGCCCCGGCCCGGAGGCCGAGTTAAAAAAAATAATAATCCCCGTTCAGTCTCAATGGCGGGGTGCGGGCCGGCCCGGCGGCGAGTGCGGCGGGCAGCAGGCCTCTTGGACAGGTTGAGAGATAAAAAAATAATAATTCCCGTGCAGTCTCAATGGCGAGGTGCGGGCCGGGGAATAGGCCTCTTGGCCGGGGTGAATATGTTGGAACGCGGCGCGCGTAAATAGAAGCGGCTGGAGGTACCGGGGGCGAAGCCCGCCCCGGCCCGGAGGCCGAGTTAAAAAAAATAATAATCCCCGTTCAGTCTCAATGGCGGGGTGCGGGCCGGCCCGGCGGCGATTGCGGCGGGCAGCAGGCCTCTTGGACAGGTTGAGAGATAAAAAAATAATAATTCCCATGCAGTCTCAATGGCGGGGTGCGGGCCGGGGAATAGGCCTCTTGGCCGGGGTGAATATGTTGGAACGCGGCGCGCGTAAATAGAAGCGGCTGGAGGTACCGGGGGCGAAGCCCGCCCCGGCCCGGAGGCCGAGTTAAAAAAAATAATAATCCCCGTTCAGTCTCAATGGCGGGGTGCGGGCCGGCCCGGCGGCGATTGCGGCGGGCAGCAGGCCTCTTGGACAGGTTGAGAGATAAAAAAATAATAATTCCCATGCAGTCTCAATGGCGGGGTGCGGGCCGGGGAATAGGCCTCTTGGCCGGGGTGAATATGTTGGAACGCGGCGCGCGTAAATAGAAGCGGCTGGAGGTACCGGGGGCGAAGCCCGCCCCGGCCCGGAGGCCGAGTTAAAAAAAATAATAATCCCCGTTCAGTCTCAATGGCGGGGTGCGGGCCGGCCCGGCGGCGAGTGCGGCGGGCAGCAGGCCTCTTGGACAGGTTGAGAGATAAAAAAATAATAATTCCCGTGCAGTCTCAATGGCGGGGTGCGGGCCGGGGAATAGGCCTCTTGGCCGGGGTGAATATGTTGGAACGCAGCGCGCGTAAATAGAAGCGGCTGGAGGTACCGGGGGCGAAGCCCGCCCCGGTCCGGAGGCCGAGTTAAAAAAAATAATAATCCCCGTTCAGTCTCAATGGCAGGGTGCGGGCCGGCCCGGCGGCGATTGCGGCGGGCAGCAGGCCTCTTGGACAGGTTGAGAGATAAAAAAATAATAATTCCCATGCAGTCTCAATGGCGGGGTGCGGGCCGGGGAATAGGCCTCTTGGCCGGGGTGAATAGTGTTGGAACACGGCCCGCGGAAATAGTAGCGGCTGGAGGTACCGGGGGCGATGCCCGCCCCGGGCCGGCGGCCAAGTTAAAAAAATAAATAATCCCGTTCAGTCTCAATGGCAGGGTGCGGGCCGGCCCGGCGGCGAGTGCGGCGGGCAGCAGGCCTCTTGGACAGGTTGAGAGATAAAAAAATAATAATTCCCGTTCAGTCTCAATGGCAGGGTGCGGGCCGGCCCGGCGGCGATTGCGGCGGGCAGCAGGCCTCTTGGACAGGTTGAGAGATAAAAAAATAATAATTCCGATGCAGTCTCAATGGCGGGGTGCGGGCCGGGGAATAGGCCTCTTGGCCGGGGTGAATATGTTGGAACGCGGCGCGCGTAAATAGAAGCGGCTGGAGGTACCGGGGGGCGAAGCCCGCCCCGGCCCGGAGGCCGAGTTAAAAAAAATAATAATCCCCGTTCAGTCTCAATGGCGGGGTGCGGGCCGGCCCGGCGGCGAGTGCGGCGGGCAGCAGGCCTCTTGGACAGGTTGAGAGATAAAAAAATAATAATTCCCGTGCAGTCTCAATGGCGGGGTGCGGGCCGGGGAATAGGCCTCTTGGCCTGGGTGAATATGTTGGAACGCGGCGCGCGTAAATAGAAGCGGCTGGAGGTACCGGGGGCGAAGCCCGCCCCGGCCCGGAGGCCGAGTTAAAAAAAATAATAATCCCCGTTCAGTCTCAATGGCGGGGTGCGGGCCGGCCCGGCGGCGAGTGCGGCGGGCAGCAGGCCTCTTGGACAGGTTGAGAGATAAAAAAATAATAATTCCCGTGCAGTCTCAATGGCGGGGTGCGGGCCGGGGAATAGGCCTCTTGGCCGGGGTGAATAGTGTTGGAACACGGCCCGCGGAAATAGTAGCGGCTGGAGGTACCGGGGGCGATGCCCGCCCCGGCCCGGCGGCCAAGTTAAAAAAATAAATAATCCCGTTCAGTCTCAATGGCAGGGTGCGGGCCGGCCCGGCGGCGATTGCGGCGGGCAGCAGGCCTCTTGGACAGGTTGAGAGATAAAAAAAAAATAATTCCCATGCAGTCTCAATGGCGGGGTGCGGGCCGGGGAATAGGCCTCTTGGCCGGGGTGAATATGTTGGAACGCGGCGCGCGTAAATAGAAGCGGCTGGAGGTACCGGGGGCGAAGCCCGCCCCGGCCCGGAGGCCGAGTTAAAAAAAATAATAATCCCCGTTCAGTCTCAATGGCGGGGTGCGGGCCGGCCCGGCGGCGAGTGCGGCGGGCAGCAGGCCTCTTGGACAGGTTGAGAGATAAAAAAATAATAATTCCCGTGCAGTCTCAATGGCGGGGTGCGGGCCGGGGAATAGGCCTCTTGGCCGGGGTGAATATGTTGGAACGCGGCGCGCGTAAATAGAAGCGGCTGGAGGTACCGGGGGCGAAGCCCGCCCCGGCCCGGAGGCCGAGTTAAAAAAAATAATAATCCCCGTTCAGTCTCAATGGCAGGGTGCGGGCCGGCCCGGCGGCGATTGCGGCGGGCAGCAGGCCTCTTGGACAGGTTGAGAGATAAAAAAATAATAATTCCCGTTCAGTCTCAATGGCAGGGTGCGGGCCGGCCCGGCGGCAATTGCGGCGGGCAGCAGGCCTCTTGGACAGGTTGAGAGATAAAAAAATAATAATTCCCATGCAGTCTCAATGGCGGGGTGCGGGCCGGGGAATAGGCCTCTTGGCCGGGGTGAATATGTTGGAACGCGGCGCGCGTAAATAGAAGCGGCTGGAGGTACCGGGGGCGAAGCCCGCCCCGGCCCGGAGGCGAGTTAAAAAAAATAATAATCCCCGTTCAGTCTCAATGGCGGGGTGCGGGCCGGCCCGGCGGCGAGTGCGGCGGGCAGCAGGCCTCTTGGACAGGTTGAGAGATAAAAAAATAATAATTCCCGTGCAGTCTCAATGGCGGGGTGCGGGCCGGGGAATAGGCCTCTTGGCCGGGGTGAATATGTTGGAACGCGGCGCGCGTAAATAGAAGCGGCTGGAGGTACCGGGGGCGAAGCCCGCCCCGGCCCGGAGGCCGAGTTAAAAAAAATAATAATCCCCGTTCAGTCTCAATGGCAGGGTGCGGGCCGGCCCGGCGGCGATTGCGGCGGGCAGCAGGCCTCTTGGACAGGTTGAGAGATAAAAAAATAATAATTCCCGTTCAGTCTCAATGGCAGGGTGCGGGCCGGCCCGGCGGCAATTGCGGCGGGCAGCAGGCCTCTTGGACAGGTTGAGAGATAAAAAAATAATAATTCCCATGCAGTCTCAATGGCGGGGTGCGGGCCGGGGAATAGGCCTCTTGGCCGGGGTGAATATGTTGGAACGCGGCGCGCGTAAATAGAAGCGGCTGGAGGTACCGGGGGCGAAGCCCGCCCCGGCCCGGAGGCGAGTTAAAAAAAATAATAATCCCCGTTCAGTCTCAATGGCGGGGTGCGGGCCGGCCCGGCGGCGAGTGCGGCGGGCAGCAGGCCTCTTGGACAGGTTGAGAGATAAAAAAATAATAATTCCCGTGCAGTCTCAATGGCGGGGTGCGGGCCGGGGAATAGGCCTCTTGGCCGGGGTGAATATGTTGGAACGCGGCGCGCGTAAATAGAAGCGGCTGGAGGTACCGGGGGCGAAGCCCGCCCCGGCCCGGAGGCCGAGTTAAAAAAAATAATAATCCCCGTTCAGTCTCAATGGCGGGGTGCGGGCCGGCCCGGCGGCGATTGCGGCGGGCAGCAGGCCTCTTGGACAGGTTGAGAGATAAAAAAATAATAATTCCCGTGCAGTCTCAATGGCGGGGTGCGGGCCGGGGAATAGGCCTCTTGGCCGGGGTGAATAGTGTTGGAACACGGCCCGCGGAAATAGTAGCGGCTGGAGGTACCGGGGGCGATGCCCGCCCCGGGCCGGCGGCCAAGTTAAAAAAATAAATAATCCCGTTCAGTCTCAATGGCAGGGTGCGGGCCGGCCCGGCGGCGATTGCGGCGGGCAGCAGGCCTCTTGGACAGGTTGAGAGATAAAAAAAAAATAATTCCCATGCAGTCTCATTGGCGGGGTGCGGGCAGGGGAATAGGCCTCTTGGCCGGGGTGAATATGTTGGAACGCGGCGCGCGTAAATAGAAGCGGCTCGAGGTACCGGGGGCGAAGCCCGCCCCGGCCCGGAGGCCGAGTTAAAAAAAATAATAATCCCCGTTCAGTCTCAATGGCGGGGTGCGGGCCGGCCCGGCGGCGAGTGCAGCGGGCAGCAGGCCTCTTGGACAGGTTGAGAGATAAAAAAATAATAATTCCGGTGCAGTCTCAATGGCGGGGTGCGGGCCGGGGAATAGGCCTCTTGGCCGGGGTGAATATGTTGGAACGCGGCGCGCGTAAATAGAAGCGGCTGGAGGTACCGGGGGCGAAGCCCGCCCCGGCCCGGAGGCCGAGTTAAAAAAAATAATAATCCCCGTTCAGTCTCAATGGCGGGGTGCGGGCCGGCCCGGCGGCGAGTGCGGCGGGCAGCAGGCCTCTTGGACAGGTTGAGAGATAAAAAAATAATAATTCCCGTGCAGTCTCAATGGCGGGGTGCGGGCCGGGGAATAGGCCTCTTGGCCGGGGTGAATATGTTGGAACGCGGCGCGCGTAAATAGAAGCGGCTGGAGGTACCGGGGGCGAAGCCCGCCCCGGCCCGGAGGCCGAGTTAAAAAAAATAATAATCCTCGTTCAGTCTCAATGGCGGGGTGCGGGCCGGCCCGGCGGCGATTGCGGCGGGCAGCAGGCCTCTTGGACAGGTTGAGAGATAAAAAAATAATAATTCCCGTGCAGTCTCAATGGCGGGGTGCGGGCCGGGGAATAGGCCTCTTGGCCGGGGTGAATAGTGTTGGAACACGGCCCGCGGAAATAGTAGCGGCTGGAGGTACCGGGGGCGATGCCCGCCCCGGCCCGGCGGCCAAGTTAAAAAAATAAATAATCCCGTTCAGTCTCAATGGCAGGGTGCGGGCCGGCCCGGCGGCGATTGCGGCGGGCAGCAGGCCTCTTGGACAGGTTGAGAGATAAAAAAAAAATAATTCCCATGCAGTCTCATTGGCGGGGTGCGGGCCGGGGAACAGGCCTCTTGGCCGGGGTGAATATGTTGGAACGCGGCGCGCGTAAATAGAAGCGGCTGGAGGTACCGGGGGCGAAGCCCGCCCCGGCCCGGAGGCCGAGTTAAAAAAAATAATAATCCCCGTTCAGTCTCAATGGCGGGGTGCGGGCCGGCCCGGCGGCGAGTGCGGCGGGCAGCAGGCCTCTTGGACAGGTTGAGAGATAAAAAAATAATAATTCCGGTGCAGTCTCAATGGCGGGGTGCGGGCCGGGGAATAGGCCTCTTGGCCGGGGTGAATATGTTGGAACGCGGCGCGCGTAAATAGAAGCGGCTGGAGGTACCGGGGGCGAAGCCCGCCCCGGCCCGGAGGCCAAGTTAAAAAAAATAATAATCCCCGTTCAGTCTCAATGGCGGGGTGCGGGCCGGCCCGGCGGCGATTGCGGCGGGCAGCAGGCCTCTTGGACAGGTTGAGAGATAAAAAAATAATAATTCCCATGCAGTCTCAATGGCGGGGTGCGGGCCGGGGAATAGGCCTCTTGGCCGGGGTGAATATGTTGGAACGCGGCGCGCGTAAATAGAAGCGGCTGGAGGTACCGGGGGCGAAGCCCGCCCCGGCCCGGAGGCCGAGTTAAAAAAAATAATAATCCCCGTTCAGTCTCAATGGCGGGGTGCGGGCCGGCCCGGCGGCGATTGCGGCGGGCAGCAGGCCTCTTGGACAGGTTGAGAGATAAAAAAATAATAATTCCCATGCAGTCTCAATGGCGGGGTGCGGGCCGGGGAATAGGCCTCTTGGCCGGGGTGAATATGTTGGAACGCGGCGCGCGTAAATAGAAGCGGCTGGAGGTACCGGGGGCGAAGCCCACCCCGGCCCGGAGGCCGAGTTAAAAAAAATAATAATCCCCGTTCAGTCTCAATGGCGGGGTGCGGGCCGGCCCGGCGGCGAGTGCGGCGGGCAGCAGGCCTCTTGGACAGGTTGAGAGATAAAAAAATAATAATTCCCGTGCAGTCTCAATGGCGGGGTGCGGGCCGGGGAATAGGCCTCTTGGCCGGGGTGAATATGTTGGAACGCAGCGCGCGTAAATAGAAGCGGCTGGAGGTACCGGGGGCGAAGCCCGCCCCGGTCCGGAGGCCGAGTTAAAAAAAATAATAATCCCCGTTCAGTCTCAATGGCAGGGTGCGGGCCGGCCCGGCGGCGATTGCGGCGGGCAGCAGGCCTCTTGGACAGGTTGAGAGATAAAAAAATAATAATTCCCATGCAGTCTCAATGGCGGGGTGCGGGCCGGGGAATAGGCCTCTTGGCCGGGGTGAATAGTGTTGGAACACGGCCCGCGGAAATAGTAGCGGCTGGAGGTACCGGGGGCGATGCCCGCCCCGGGCCGGCGGCCAAGTTAAAAAAATAAATAATCCCGTTCAGTCTCAATGGCAGGGTGCGGGCCGGCCCGGCGGCGAGTGCGGCGGGCAGCAGGCCTCTTGGACAGGTTGAGAGATAAAAAAATAATAATTCCCGTTCAGTCTCAATGGCAGGGTGCGGGCCGGCCCGGCGGCGATTGCGGCGGGCAGCAGGCCTCTTGGACAGGTTGAGAGATAAAAAAATAATAATTCCCATGCAGTCTCAATGGCGGGGTGCGGGCCGGGGAATAGGCCTCTTGGCCGGGGTGAATATGTTGGAACGCGGCGCGCGTAAATAGAAGCGGCTGGAGGTACCGGGGGCGAAGCCCGCCCCGGCCCGGAGGCCGAGTTAAAAAAAATAATAATCCCCGTTCAGTCTCAATGGCGGGGTGCGGGCCGGCCCGGCGGCGAGTGCGGCGGGCAGCAGGCCTCTTGGACAGGTTGAGAGATAAAAAAATAATAATTCCCGTTCAGTCTCAATGGCGGGGTGCGGGCCGGGGAATAGGCCTCTTGGCCTGGGTGAATATGTTGGAACGCGGCGCGCGTAAATAGAAGCGGCTGGAGGTACCGGGGGCGAAGCCCGCCCCGGCCCGGAGGCCGAGTTAAAAAAAATAATAATCCCCGTTCAGTCTCAATGGCGGGGTGCGGGCCGGCCCGGCGGCGAGTGCGGCGGGCAGCAGGCCTCTTGGACAGGTTGAGAGATAAAAAAATAATAATTCCCGTGCAGTCTCAATGGCGGGGTGCGGGCCGGGGAATAGGCCTCTTGGCCGGGGTGAATAGTGTTGGAACACGGCCCGCGGAAATAGTAGCGGCTGGAGGTACCGGGGGCGATGCCCGCCCCGGCCCGGCGGCCAAGTTAAAAAAATAAATAATCCCGTTCAGTCTCAATGGCAGGGTGCGGGCCGGCCCGGCGGCGATTGCGGCGGGCAGCAGGCCTCTTGGACAGGTTGAGAGATAAAAAAATAATAATTCCCATGCAGTCTCAATGGCGGGGTGCGGGCCGGGGAATAGGCCTCTTGGCCGGGGTGAATAGTGTTGGAACACGGCCCGCGGAAATAGTAACGGCTGGAGGTACCGGGGGCGATGCCCGCCCCGGCCCGGCGGCCAAGTTAAAAAAATAAATAATCCCCGTTCAGTCTCAATGGCAGGGTGCGGGCCGGCCCGGCGGCGATTGCGGCGGGCAGCAGGCCTCTTGGAGAGGTTGAGAGATATAAAAATAATAATTCCCGTGCAGTCTCAATGGCGGGGTGCGGGCCGGCCCGGCGGACGAGTGTGGCCGGGGAAGAGGCCTCTTGGCCGGGGTGAATATGTTGGAACGCGGCGCGCGTAAATAGAAGCGGCTGGAGGTACCGGGGGCGAAGCCCGCCCCGGCCCGGAGGCCGAGTTAAAAAAAATAATAATCCCCGTTCAGTCTCAATGGCGGGGTGCGGGCCGGCCCGGCGGCGAGTGCGGCGGGCTGCAGGCCTCTTGGACAGGTTGAGAGATAAAAAAATAATAATTCCCGTGCAGTCTCAATGGCGGGGTGCGGGCCGGCCCGGCGGACGAGTGTGGCCGGGGAAGAGGCCTCTTGGCCGGGGTGAATATGTTGGAACGCGGCGCGCGTAAATAGAAGCGGCTGGAGGTACCGGGGGCGAAGCCCGCCCCGGCCCGGAGGCCGAGTTAAAAAAAATAATAATCCCCGTTCAGTCTCAATGGCGGGGTGCGGGCCGGCCCGGCGGCGAGTGCGGCGGGCAGCAGGCCTCTTGGACAGGTTGAGAGATAAAAAAATAATAATTCCCGTGCAGTCTCAATGGCGGGGTGCGGGCCGGGGAATAGGCCTCTTGGCCGGGGTGAATAGTGTTGGAACACGGCCCGCGGAAATAGTAGCGGCTGGAGGTACCGGGGGCGATGCCCGCCCCGGCCCGGCGGCCAAGTTAAAAAAATAAATAATCCCCGTTCATCTCAATGGCAGGGTGCGGGCCGGCCCGGCGGCGATTGCGGCGGGCAGCAGGCCTCTTGGACAGGTTGAGAGATAAAAAAATAATAATTCCCATGCAGTCTCAATGGCGGGGTGCGGGCCGGGGAATAGGCCTCTTGGCCGGGGTGAATAGTGTTGGAACACGGCCCGCGGAAATAGTAGCGGCTGGAGGTACCGGGGGCGATGCCCGTCCTGGGCCGGCGGCCAAGTTAAAAGAATAAATAATCCCCGTTCAGTCTCAATGGCAGGGTGCGGGCCGGCCCGGCGGCGATTGCGGCGGGCAGCAGGCCTCTTGGAAAGGTTGAGAGATAAAAAAATAATAATTCCCGTGCAGTCTCAATGGCGGGGTGCGGGCCGGCCCGGCGGACGAGTGTGGCCGGGGAAGAGGCCTCTTTGCCGGGGTGAATATGTTGGAACGCGGCGCGCGTAAATAGAAGCGGCTGGAGGTACCGGGGGCGAAGCCCGCCCCGGCCCGGAGGCCGAGTTAAAAAAAATAATAATCCCCGTTCAGTCTCAATGGCGGGGTGCGGGCCGGCCCGGCGGCGAGTGCGGCGGGCAGCAGGCCTCTTGGACAGGTTGAGAGATAAAAAAATAATAATTCCCGTGCAGTCTCAATGGCGGGGTGCGGGCCTGGGAATAGGCCTCTTGGCCGGGGTGAATAGTGTTGGAACACGGCCCGCGGAAATAGTAGCGGCTGGAGGTACCGGGGGCGATGCCCGCCCCGGCCCGGCGGCCAAGTTGAAAAAATAAATAATCCCCGTTCAGTCTCAATGGCAGGGTGCGGGCCGGCCCGGCGGCGATTGCGGCGGGCAGCAGGCCTCTTGGACAGGTTGAGAGATAAAAAAATAATAATTCCCGTTCAGTCTCAATGGCAGGGTGCGGGCCGGCCCGGCGGCAATTGCGGCGGGCAGCAGGCCTCTTGGACAGGTTGAGAGATAAAAAAATAATAATTCCCATGCAGTCTCAATGGCGGGGTGCGGGCCGGGGAATAGGCCTCTTGGCCGGGGTGAATAGTGTTGGAACACGGCCCGCGGAAATAGTAGCGGCTGGAGGTACCGGGGGCGATGCCCGCCCCGGGCCGGCGGCCAAGTTAAAAAAATAAATAATCCCCGTTCAGTCTCAATGGCAGGGTGCGGGCCGGCCCGGCGGCGAGTGCGGCGGGCAGCAGGCCTCTTGGACAGGTTGAGAGATAAAAAAATAATAATTCCCGTGCAGTCTCAATGGCGGGGTGCGGGCCGGGGAATAGGCCTCTTGGCCGGGGTGAATAGTGTTGGAACACGGCCCGCGGAAATAGTAGCGGCTGGAGGTACCGGGGGCGATGCCCGCCCCGGCCCGGCGGCCAAGTTAAAAAAATAAATAATCCCCGTTCATCTCAATGGCAGGGTGCGGGCCGGCCCGGCGGCGATTGCGGCGGGCAGCAGGCCTCTTGGACAGGTTGAGAGATAAAAAAATAATAATTCCCATGCAGTCTCAATGGCGGGGTGCGGGCCGGGGAATAGGCCTCTTGGCCGGGGTGAATAGTGTTGGAACACGGCCCGCGGAAATAGTAGCGGCTGGAGGTACCGGGGGCGATGCCCGTCCTGGGCCGGCGGCCAAGTTAAAAGAATAAATAATCCCCGTTCAGTCTCAATGGCAGGGTGCGGGCCGGCCCGGCGGCGATTGCGGCGGGCAGCAGGCCTCTTGGACAGGTTGAGAGATAAAAAAATAATAATTCCCGTGCAGTCTCAATGGCGGGGTGCGGGCCGGCCCGGCGGACGAGTGTGGCCGGGGAAGAGGCCTCTTTGCCGGGGTGAATATGTTGGAACGCGGCGCGCGTAAATAGAAGCGGCTGGAGGTACCGGGGGCGAAGCCCGCCCCGGCCCGGAGGCCGAGTTAAAAAAAATAATAATCCCCGTTCAGTCTCAATGGCGGGGTGCGGGCCGGCCCGGCGGCGAGTGCGGCGGGCAGCAGGCCTCTTGGACAGGTTGAGAGATAAAAAAATAATAATTCCCGTGCAGTCTCAATGGCGGGGTGCGGGCCGGGGAATAGGCCTCTTGGCCGGGGTGAATAGTGTTGGAACACGGCCCGCGGAAATAGTAGCGGCTGGAGGTACCGGGGGCGATGCCCGCCCCGGCCCGGCGGCCAAGTTGAAAAAATAAATAATCCCCGTTCAGTCTCAATGGCAGGGTGCGGGCCGGCCCGGCGGCGATTGCGGCGGGCAGCAGGCCTCTTGGACAGGTTGAGAGATAAAAAAATAATAATTCCCGTTCAGTCTCAATGGCAGGGTGCGGGCCGGCCCGGCGGCAATTGCGGCGGGCAGCAGGCCTCTTGGACAGGTTGAGAGATAAAAAAATAATAATTCCCATGCAGTCTCAATGGCGGGGTGCGGGCCGGGGAATAGGCCTCTTGGCCGGGGTGAATAGTGTTGGAACACGGCCCGCGGAAATAGTAGCGGCTGGAGGTACCGGGGGCGATGCCCGCCCCGGGCCGGCGGCCAAGTTAAAAAAATAAATAATCCCCGTTCAGTCTCAATGGCAGGGTGCGGGCCGGCCCGGCGGCGAGTGCGGCGGGCAGCAGGCCTCTTGGACAGGTTGAGAGATAAAAAAATAATAATTCCCGTGCAGTCTCAATGGCGGGGTGCGGGCCGGGGAATAGGCCTCTTGGCCGGGGTGAATAGTGTTGGAACACGGCCCGCGGAAATAGTAGCGGCTGGAGGTACCGGGGGCGATGCCCGCCCCGGGCCGGCGGCCAAGTTAAAAAAATAAATAATCCCCGTTCAGTCTCAATGGCAGGGTGCGGGCCGGCCCGGCGGCGATTGCGGCGGGCAGCAGGCCTCTTGGACAGGTTGAGAGATATAAAAATAATAATTCCCGTGCAGTCTCAATGGCGGGGTACGGGCCGGCCCGGCGGACGAGTGTGGCCGGGGAAGAGGCCTCTTGGCCGGGGTGAATATGTTGGAACGCGGCGCGCGTAAATAGAAGCGGCTGGAGGTACCGGGGGCGAAGCCCGCCCCGGCCCGGAGGCCGAGTTAAAAAAAATAATAATCCCCGTTCAGTCTCAATGGCGGGGTGCGGGCCGGCCCGGCGGCGAGTGCGGCGGGCAGCAGGCCTCTTGGACAGGTTGAGAGATAAAAAAATAATAATTCCCGTGCAGTCTCAATGGCGGGGTGCGGGCCGGGGAATAGGCCTCTTGGCCGGGGTGAATAGTGTTGGAACACGGCCCGCGGAAATAGTAGCGGCTGGAGGTACCGGGGGCGATGCCCGCCCCGGCCCGGCGGCCAAGTTAAAAAAATAAATAATCCCCTTCAGTCTCAATGGCAGGGTGCGGGCCGGCCCGGCGGCGATTGCGGCGGGCAGCAGGCCTCTTGGACAGGTTGAGAGATAAAAAATTAATAATTCCCATGCAGTCTCAATGGCGGGGTGCGGGCCGGGGAATAGGCCACTTGGCCGGGGTGAATAGTGTTGGAACACGGCCCGCGGAAAAAGTAGCGGCTGGAGGTACCGGGGACGATGCCCGCCCCGGGCCGGCGGCCAAGTTAAAAAAATAAATAATCCCCGTTCAGTCTCAATGGCAGGGTGCGGGCCGGCCCGGCGGCGATTGCGGCGGGCAGCAGGCCTCTTGGACAGGTTGAGAGATAAAAAAATAATAATTCCCATGCAGTCTCAATGGCGGGGTGCGGGCCGGCCCGGCGGACGAGTGTGGCCGGGGAAGAGGCCTCTTGGCCGGGTGAATATGTTGGAACGCGGCGCGCGTAAATAGAAGCGGCTGGAGGTACCGGGGCGGAAGCCCGCCCGGGCCCGGAGGCCGAGTTAAAAAAAATAATAATCCCCGTTCAGTCTCAATGGCGGGGTGCGGGCCGGCCCGGCGGCGATTGCGGCGGGCAGCAGGCCTCTTGGACAGGTTGAGAGATAAAAAAATAATAATTCCCATGCAGTCTCAATGGCGGGGTGCGGGCCGGGGAATAGGCCTCTTGGCCGGGGTGAATAGTGTTGGAACACGGCCCGCGGAAATAGTAGCGGCTGGAGGTACCGGGGGCGATGCCCGCCCCGGGCCGGCGGCCAAGTTAAAAAAATAAATAATCCCCGTTCAGTCTCAATGGCAGGGTGCGGGCCGGCCCGGCGGCGATTGCGGCGGGCAGCAGGCCTCTTGGACAGGTTGAGAGATAAAAAATAATAATTCCCGTGCAGTCTCAATGGCGGGGTGCGGGCCGGCCCGGCGGACGAGTGTGGCCGGGGAAGAGGCTTCTTGGCCGGGGTGAATATGTTGGAACGCGGCGCGCGTAAATAGAAGCGGCTGGAGGTACCGGGGGCGAAGCCCGCCCCGGCCCGGAGGCCGAGTTAAAAAAAATAATAATCCCCGTTCAGTCTCAATGGCAGGGTGCGGGCCGGGCCGGCGGCGATTGCGGCGGGCAGCAGTTCTCTTGGACAGGTTGAGAGATAAAAAAATAATAATTCCCATGCAGTCTCAATGGCGGGGTGCGGGGCCGGCCCGGCGGCGAGTGCGGCGGGCAGCAGGCCTCTTGGACAGGTTGAGAGATAAAAAAATAATAATTCCCGTGCAGTCTCAATGGCGGGGTGCGGGCCGGCCCGGCGGACGAGTGTGGCCGGGGAAGAGGCCTCTTGGCCGGGGTGAATATGTTGGAACGCGGCGCGCGTAAATAGAAGCGGCTGGAGGTACCGGGGGCGAAGCCCGCCCCGGCCCGGAGGCCGAGTTAAAAAAAATAATAATCCCCGTTCAGTCTCAATGGCGGGGTGCGGGCCGGCCCGGCGGCGATTGCGGCGGGCAGCAGGCCTCTTGGACAGGTTGAGAGATAAAAAAATAATAATTCCCATGCAGTCTCAATGGCGGGGTGCGGGCCGGGGAATAGGCCTCTTGGCCGGGGTGAATAGTGTTGGAACACGGCCCGCGGAAATAGTAGCGGCTGGAGGTACCGGGGGCGATGCCCGCCCCGGGCCGGCGGCCAAGTTAAAAAAATAAATAATCCCCGTTCAGTCTCAATGGCAGGGTGCGGGCCGGCCCGGCGGCGATTGCGGCGGGCAGCAGGCCTCTTGGACAGGTTGAGAGATAAAAAAATAATAATTCCCGTGCAGTCTCAATGGCGGGGTGCGGGCCGGGGAATAGGCCTCTTGGCCGGGGTGAATAGTGTTGGAACACGGCCCGCGGAAATAGTAGCGGCTGGAGGTACCGGGGGTGATGCCCGCCCCGGGCCGGCGGCCAAGTTAAAAAAATAAATAATCCCCGTTCAGTCTCAATGGCAGGGTGCGGGCCGGCCCGGCGGCGATTGCGGCGGGCAGCAGGCCTCTTGGACAGGTTGAGAGATTAAAAAAATAATAATTCCCGTGCAGTCTCAATGGCGGGGTGCGGGCCGGCCCGGCGGACGAGTGTGGTCGGGGAAGAGGCCTCTTGGCCGGGTGAATATGTTGGAACGCGGCGCGCGTAAATAGAAGCGGCTGGAGGTACCGGGGGCGAAGCCCGCCCGGGCCCGGAGGCCGAGTTAAAAAAAATAATAATCCCCGTTCAGTCTCAATGGCGGGGTGCGGGCCGGCCCGGCGGCGATTGCGGCGGGCAGCAGGCCTCTTGGACAGGTTGAGAGATAAAAAAATAATAATTCCCATGCAGTCTCAATGGCGGGGTGCGGGCCGGGGAATAGGCCTCTTGGCCGGGGTGAATAGTGTTGGAACACGGCCCGCGGAAATAGTAGCGGCTGGAGGTACCGGGGGCGATGCCCGCCCCGGGCCGGCGGCCAAGTTAAAAAAATAAATAATCCCCGTTCAGTCTCAATGGCGGGGTGCGGGCCGGCCCGGCGGCGAGTGCGGTGGGCAGCAGGCCTCTTGGACAGGTTGAGAGATAAAAAAATAATAATTCCCGTGCAGTCTCAATGGCGGGGTGCGGGCCGGCCCGGCGGACGAGTGTGGCCGGGGAAGAGGCCTCTTGGCCGGGGTGAATATGTTGGAACGCGGCGCGCGTAAATAGAAGCGGCTGGAGGTCCCGGGGGCGAAGCCCGCCCCGGCCCGGCGGCCGAGTTAAAAAAAATAATAATCCCCGTTCAGTCTCAATGGCGGGGTGCGGGCCGGCCCGGCGGCGAGTGCGGTGGGCAGCAGGCCTCTTGGACAGGTTGAGAGATAAAAAAAATAATAATTCCCGTGCAGTCTCAATGGCGGGTGCGGGCCGGCCCGGCGGACGAGTGTGGCCGGGGAAGAGGCCTCTTGGCCGGGGTGAATATGTTGGAACGCGGCGCGCGTAAATAGAAGCGGCTGGAGGTACCGGGGGCGAAGCCCGCCCCGGCCCGGCGGCCGAGTTAAAAAAAATAATAATCCCCGTTCAGTCTCAATGGCAGGGTGCGGGCCGGGCCGGCGGCGATTGCGGCGGGCAGCAGTTCTCTTGGACAGGTTGAGAGATAAAAAAATAATAATTCCCATGCAGTCTCAATGGCGGGGTGCGGGGCCGGCCCGGCGGCGAGTGCGGCGGGCAGCAGGCCTCTTGGACAGGTTGAGAGATAAAAAAATAATAATTCCCGTGCAGTCTCAATGGCGGGGTGCGGGCCGGCCCGGCGGACGAGTGTGGCCGGGGAAGAGGCCTCTTGGCCGGGGTGAATATGTTGGAACGCGGCGCGCGTAAATAGAAGCGGCTGGAGGTACCGGGGGCGAAGCCCGCCCCGGCCCGGCGGCCGAGTTAAAAAAAATAATAATCCCGTTCAGTCTCAATGGCGGGTGCGGGCCGGCCCAGCGGACGAGTGTGGCCGGGGAAGAGGCCTCTTGGCCGGGGTGAATATGTTGGAACGCGGCGCGCGTAAATAGAAGCGGCTGGAGGTACCGGGGGCGAAGCCCGCCCCGGCCCGGCGGCCGAGTTAAAAAAAATAATAATCCCGTTCAGTCTCAATGGCGGGGTGCGGGCCGGCCCGGCGGCGAGTGCGGCGGGCAGCAGGCCTCTTGGACAGGTTGAGAGATAAAAAAATAATAATTCCTGTGCAGTCTCAATGGCGGGGTGCGGGCCGGGGAATAGGCCTCTTGGCCGGGGTGAATAGTGTTGGAACACGGCCCGCGGAAATAGTAGCGGCTGGAGGTACCGGGGGCGATGCCCGCCCCGGACCGGCGGCCAAGTTAAAAAAATAAATAATCCCCGTTCAGTCTCAATGGCAGGGGGCGGGCCGGCCCGGCGGCGATTGCGGCGGGCAGCAGGCCTCTTGGACAGGTTGAGAGATAAAAAAATAATAATTCCCATGCAGTCTCAATGGCGGGGTGCGGGCCGGGGAATAGGCCTCTTGGCCGGGGTGAATAGTGTTGGAACACGGCCCGCGGAAATAGTAGCGGCTGGAGGTACCGGGGGCGATGCCCGCCCCGGCCCGGCGGCCAAGTTAAAAAAATAAATAATCCCCGTTCAGTCTCAATGGCAGGGTGCGGGCCGGCAGGGTGCGGGCCGGCCCGGCGGCGATTGCGGCGGGCAGCAGTTCTCTTGGACAGGTTGAGAGATAAAAAAATAATAATTCCCATGCAGTCTCAATGGCGGGGTGCGGGCCGGCCCGGCGGCGAGTGCGGCGGGCAGCAGGCCTCTTGGACAGGTTGAGAGATAAAAAAATAATAATTCCCGTGCAGTCTCAATGGCGGGGTGCGGGCCGGCCCGGCGGACGAGTGTGGCCGGGGAAGATGCCTCTTGGCCGGGGTGAATATGTTGGAACGCGGCGCGCGTAAATAGAAGCGGCTGGAGGTACCGGGGGCGAAGCCCGCCCCGGCCCGGCGGCCGAGTTAAAAAAAATAATAATCCCCGTTCAGTCTCAATGGCAGGGTGCGGGCCGGCCCGGCGGCGAGTGCGGCGGGCAGAAGGCCTCTTGGACAGGTTGAGAAATAAAAAAAATAATAATTCCCGTGCAGTCTCAATGGCGGGGTGCGGGCCGGGGAATAGGCCTCTTGGCCGGGGTGAATAGTGTTGGAACACGGCCCGCGGAAATAGTAGCGGCTGGAGGTACCGGGGGCGATGCCCGCCCCGGCCCGGCGGCCAAGTTAAAAAAATAAATAATCCCCGTTCAGTCTCAATGGCAGGGTGCGGGCCGGCCCGGCGGCGATTGCGGCGGGCAGCAGGCCTCTTGGACAGGTTGAGAGATAAAAAAATAATAATTCCCGTGCAGTCTCAATGGCGGGGTGCGGGCCGGGGAATAGGCCTCTTGGCCGGGGTGAATAGTGTTGGAACACGGCCCGCGGAAATAGTAGCGGCTGGAGGTACCGGGGGCGATGCCCGCCCCGGCCCGGCGGCCAAGTTAAAAAAATAAATAATCCCCGTTCAGTCTCAATGGCAGGGTGCGGGCCGGCCCGGCGGCGATTGCGGCGGGCAGCAGTTCTCTTGGACAGGTTGAGAGATAAAAAAATAATAATTCCCATGCAGTCTCAATGGCGGGGTGCGGGCCGGCCCGGCGGCGAGTGCGGCGGGCAGCAGGCCTCTTGGACAGGTTGAGAGATAAAAAAATAATAATTCCCGTGCAGTCTCAATGGCGGGGTGCGGGCCGGGGAATAGGCCTCTTGGCCGGGGTGAATAGTGTTGGAACACGGCCCGCGGAAATAGTAGCGGCTGGAGGTACCGGGGGCGATGCCCGCCCCGGCCCGGCGGCCAAGTTAAAAAAATAAATAATCCCCGTTCAGTCTCAATGGCAGGGTGCGGGCCGGCCCGGCGGCGATTGCGGCGGGCAGCAGGCCTCTTGGACAGGTTGAGAGATAAAAAAATAATAATTCCCGTGCAGTCTCAATGGCGGGGTGCGGGCCGGGGAATAGGCCTCTTGGCCGGGGTGAATAGTGTTGGAACACGGCCCGCGGAAATAGTAGCGGCTGGAGGTACCGGGGGCGATGCCCGCCCCGGCCCGGCGGCCAAGTTAAAAAAATAAATAATCCCCGTTCAGTCTCAATGGCAGGGTGCGGGCCGGCCCGGCGGCGATTGCGGCGGGCAGCAGTTCTCTTGGACAGGTTGAGAGATAAAAAAATAATAATTCCCATGCAGTCTCAATGGCGGGGTGCGGGCCGGCCCGGCGGCGAGTGCGGCGGGCAGCAGGCCTCTTGGACAGGTTGAGAGATAAAAAAATAATAATTCCCGTGCAGTCTCAATGGCGGGGTGCGGGCCGGCCCGGCGGACGAGTGTGGCCGGGGAAGAGGCCTCTTGGCCGGGGCGAATATGTTGGAACGCGACGCGCGTAAATAGAAGCGGCTGGAGGTACCGGGGGCGAAGCCCGCTCCGGCCCGGCGGCCGAGTTAAAAAAAATGATAATCCCCGTTCAGTCTCAATGGCGGGGTGCGGTCCGGCCCGGCGGCGAGTGCGGCGGGCAGCAGGCCTCTTGGACAGGTTGAGAGATAAAAAAATAATAATTCCCGTGCAGTCTCAATGGCGGGGTGCGGGCCGGGGAATAGGCCTCTTGGCCGGGGTGAATAGTGTTGGAACACGGCCCGCGGAAATAGTAGCGGCTGGAGGTACCGGGGGCGATGCCCGCCCCGCCCGGCGGCCGAGTTAAAAAAATAAATAATCCCCGTTCAGTCTCAATGGCAGGGTGCGGGCCGGCCCGGCGGCGATTGCGGCGGGCAGCAGGCCTCTTGGACAGGTTGAGAGATAAAAAAAATAATAATTCCCGTGCAGTCTCAATGGCGGGGTGCGGGCCGGGGAATAGGCCTCTTGGCCGGGGTGAATAGTGTTGGAACACGGCCCGCGGAAATAGTAGCGGCTGGAGGTACCGGGGGCGATGCCCGCCCCGGCCCGGCGGCCAAGTTAAAAAAATAAATAATCCCCGTTCAGTCTCAATGGCAGGGTGCGGGCCGGCCCGGCGGCGATTGCGGCGGGCAGCAGGCCTCTTGGACAGGTTGAGAGATAAAAAAATAATAATTCCCGTGCAGTCTCAATGGCGGGGTGCGGGCCGGGGAATAGGCCTCTTGGCCGGGGTGAATAGTGTTGGAACACGGCCCGCGGAAATAGTAGCGGCTGGAGGTACCGGGGGCGATGCCCGCCCCGGCCCGGCGGCCAAGTTAAAAAAATAAATAATCCCCGTTCAGTCTCAATGGCAGGGTGCGGGCCGGCCCGGCGGCGATTGCGGCGGGCAGCAGTTCTCTTGGACAGGTTGAGAGATAAAAAAATAATAATTCCCATGCAGTCTCAATGGCGGGGTGCGGGCCGGCCCGGCGGCGAGTGCGGCGGGCAGCAGGCCTCTTGGACAGGTTGAGAGATAAAAAAATAATAATTCCCGTGCAGTCTCAATGGCGGGGTGCGGGCCGGCCCGGCGGACGAGTGTGGCCGGGGAAGAGGCCTCTTGGCCGGGGCGAATATGTTGGAACGCGACGCGCGTAAATAGAAGCGGCTGGAGGTACCGGGGGCGAAGCCCGCTCCGGCCCGGCGGCCGAGTTAAAAAAAATGATAATCCCCGTTCAGTCTCAATGGCGGGGTGCGGTCCGGCCCGGCGGCGAGTGCGGCGGGCAGCAGGCCTCTTGGACAGGTTGAGAGATAAAAAAATAATAATTCCCGTGCAGTCTCAATGGCGGGGTGCGGGCCGGGGAATAGGCCTCTTGGCCGGGGTGAATAGTGTTGGAACACGGCCCGCGGAAATAGTAGCGGCTGGAGGTACCGGGGGCGATGCCCGCCCCGCCCGGCGGCCGAGTTAAAAAAATAAATAATCCCCGTTCAGTCTCAATGGCAGGGTGCGGGCCGGCCCGGCGGCGATTGCGGCGGGCAGCAGGCCTCTTGGACAGGTTGAGAGATAAAAAAAATAATAATTCCCGTGCAGTCTCAATGGCGGGGTGCGGGCCGGGGAATAGGCCTCTTGGCCGGGGTGAATAGTGTTGGAACACGGCCCGCGGAAATAGTAGCGGCTGGAGGTACCGGGGGCGATGCCCGCCCCGGCCCGGCGGCCAAGTTAAAAAAATAAATAATCCCCGTTCAGTCTCAATGGCAGGGTGCGGGCCGGCCCGGCGGCGATTGCGGCGGGCAGCAGTTCTCTTGGACAGGTTGAGAGATAAAAAAATAATAATTCCCATGCAGTCTCAATGGCGGGGTGCGGGCCGGCCCGGCGGCGAGTGCGGCGGGCAGCAGGCCTCTTGGACAGGTTGAGAGATAAAAAAATAATAATTCCCGTGCAGTCTCAATGGCGGGGTGCGGGCCGGCCCGGCGGACGAGTGTGGCCGGGGAAGATGCCTCTTGGCCGGGGTGAATATGTTGGAACGCGGCGCGCGTAAATAGAAGCGGCTGGAGGTACCGGGGGCGAAGCCCGCCCCGGCCCGGCGGCCGAGTTAAAAAAAATAATAATCCCCGTTCAGTCTCAATGGCAGGGTGCGGGCCGGCCCGGCGGCGAGTGCGGCGGGCAGAAGGCCTCTTGGACAGGTTGAGAAATAAAAAAAATAATAATTCCCGTGCAGTCTCAATGGCGGGGTGCGGGCCGGGGAATAGGCCTCTTGGCCGGGGTGAATAATGTTGGAACACGGCCCGCGGAAATAGTAGCGGCTGGAGGTACCGGGGGCGATGCCCGCCCCGGCCCGGCGGCCAAGTTAAAAAAATAAATAATCCCCGTTCAGTCTCAATGGCAGGGTGCGGGCCGGCCCGGCGGCGATTGCGGCGGGCAGCAGGCCTCTTGGACAGGTTGAGAGATAAAAAAAATAATAATTCCCGTGCAGTCTCAATGGCGGGGTGCGGGCCGGGGAATAGGCCTCTTGGCCGGGGTGAATAGTGTTGGAACACGGCCCGCGGAAATAGTAGCGGCTGGAGGTACCGGGGGCGATGCCCGCCCCGGCCCGGCGGCCAAGTTAAAAAAATAAATAATCCCCGTTCAGTCTCAATGGCAGGGTGCGGGCCGGCCCGGCGGCGATTGCGGCGGGCAGCAGTTCTCTTGGACAGGTTGAGAGATAAAAAAATAATAATTCCCATGCAGTCTCAATGGCGGGGTGCGGGCCGGCCCGGCGGCGAGTGCGGCGGGCAGCAGGCCTCTTGGACAGGTTGAGAGATAAAAAAATAATAATTCCCGTGCAGTCTCAATGGCGGGGTGCGGGCCGGCCCGGCGGACGAGTGTGGCCGGGGAAGATGCCTCTTGGCCGGGGTGAATATGTTGGAACGCGGCGCGCGTAAATAGAAGCGGCTGGAGGTACCGGGGGCGAAGCCCGCCCCGGCCCGGCGGCCGAGTTAAAAAAAATAATAATCCCCGTTCAGTCTCAATGGCAGGGTGCGGGCCGGCCCGGCGGCGAGTGCGGCGGGCAGAAGGCCTCTTGGACAGGTTGAGAAATAAAAAAAATAATAATTCCCGTGCAGTCTCAATGGCGGGGTGCGGGCCGGGGAATAGGCCTCTTGGCCGGGGTGAATAATGTTGGAACACGGCCCGCGGAAATAGTAGCGGCTGGAGGTACCGGGGGCGATGCCCGCCCCGGCCCGGCGGCCAAGTTAAAAAAATAAATAATCCCCGTTCAGTCTCAATGGCAGGGTGCGGGCCGGCCCGGCGGCGATTGCGGCGGGCAGCAGGCCTCTTGGACAGGTTGAGAGATAAAAAAATAATAATTCCCGTGCAGTCTCAATGGCGGGGTGCGGGCCGGGGAATAGGCCTCTTGGCCGGGGTGAATAGTGTTGGAACACGGCCCGCGGAAATAGTAGCGGCTGGAGGTACCGGGGGCGATGCCCGCCCCGGCCCGGCGGCCAAGTTAAAAAAATAAATAATCCCCGTTCAGTCTCAATGGCAGGGTGCGGGCCGGCCCGGCGGCGATTGCGGCGGGCAGCAGTTCTCTTGGACAGGTTGAGAGATAAAAAAATAATAATTCCCATGCAGTCTCAATGGCGGGGTGCGGGCCGGCCCGGCGGCGAGTGCGGCGGGCAGCAGGCCTCTTGGACAGGTTGAGAGATAAAAAAATAATAATTCCCGTGAAGTCTCAATGGCGGGGTGCGGGCCGGCCCGGCGGACGAGTGTGGCCGGGGAAGAGGCCTCTTGGCCGGGGTGAATATGTTGGAACGCGGCGCGCGTAAATAGAAGCGGCTGGAGGTACCGGGGGCGAAGCCCGCTCCGGCCCGGCGGCCGAGTTAAAAAAAATGATAATCCCCGTTCAGTCTCAATGGCGGGGTGCGGTCCGGCCCGGCGGCGAGTGCGGCGGGCAGCAGGCCTCTTGGACAGGTTGAGAGATAAAAAAATAATAATTCCCGTGCAGTCTCAATGGCGGGGTGCGGGCCGGGGAATAGGCCTCTTGGCCGGGGTGAATAGTGTTGGAACACGGCCCGCGGAAATAGTAGCGGCTGGAGGTACCGGGGGCGATGCCCGCCCCGCCCGGCGGCCGAGTTAAAAAAATAAATAATCCCCGTTCAGTCTCAATGGCAGGGTGCGGGCCGGCCCGGCGGCGATTGCGGCGGGCAGCAGGCCTCTTGGACAGGTTGAGAGATAAAAAAAATAATAATTCCCATGCAGTCTCAATGGCGGGGTGCGGGCCGGGGAATAGGCCTCTTGGCCGGGGTGAATAGTGTTGGAACACGGCCCGCGGAAATAGTAGCGGCTGGAGGTACCGGGGGCGATGCCCGCCCCGGGCCGGCGGCCAAGTTAAAAAAATAAATAATAACCGTTCAGTCTCAATGGCAGGGTGCGGGCCGGCCCGGCGGCGATTGCGGCGGGCAGCAGGCCTCTTGGACAGGTTGAGAGATAAAAAAATAATAATTCCCATGCAGTCTCAATGGCGGGGTGCGGGCCGGGGAATAGGCCTCTTGGCCGGGGTGAATAGTGTTGGAACAGGGCCCGCGGAAATAGTAGCGGCTGGAGGTACCGGGGGCGATGCCCGCCCCGGGCCGGCGGCCAAGTTAAAAAAATAAATAATCCCCGTTCAGTCTCAATGGCAGGGTGCGGGCCGGCCCGGCGGCGATTGCGGCGGGCAGCAGGCCTCTTGGACAGGTTGAGAGATAAAAAAATAATAATTCCCGTGCAGTTGAAGTGTAATTTGGAATTCCCTCTCTATTCCTGTAGGTGGCCTTAGAATGTCCACCTGGCGTCAGTGACACGATTCTATTCTATATTTGCGGGTCAGGGAGAATTCAGCTTCTGCGTGTACTTAAACCAAAGAATGTAGTGTGAAGTCTGGACCCTATTTCACTTGGTTGATTAGCAGCCCCCGAGGGGTTTCCTGGCCCCCTCCACGGGATATGCTTTTGCAGTTGGACCTCATAACGTTTGGTTTCCTGGCCCCACCAAGTCTGGGGCCCCCTCCACGGGATATGCTTTTGCAGTTGGACCTCATAACCTTTGGTTTCCTGGCCCCACCAAGTCGGGGGGCCCCCTCCACGGGACATGTTTTTGAAGAACTGGCTCTCATAACCTTTGGTCTCCTCCGGCCACACCGGGTCAGATGACATGTTACTTTCTTTGTTTCTGGATTTGCATGAGAGGCGTACCTCCCCGCCTCTCATTATCATATTGTCTCTATATAATCTCACGAATGTGTTTCTTCGGGGCGGCCTGATAATATCTGAGACTCACAGGAGCCAGAATCGATTCCACTCTGACATCGGTAGAATAAAATCTTTTCCCAATCAGCCGTGGTCCCTGAAGTGCTCATTCGTCGGGAAACAGCCACCGATCACCGAGTGTTTTTGAAGACCAGCGAAGCAGCAAACACCATATACCAAACAGTCTCAATGGCGGGGTGCGGGCCGGGGAATAGGCCTCTTGGCCGGGGTGAATAGTGTTGGAACGCGGCCCGCGGAAATAGTAGCGGCTGGAGTTACCGGGGGCGAAACCCGCCCCGGCCCGGCGGCCGAGTTAAAAAAAATAATAATCCCCTTGCAGTCTCATTGGCGGGGTGCGGGCCGGCCCGGCGTCCGAGTGTGGCCGGGGAAGAGGCCTCTTGGCCGGCGTGAATAGTGTTGGAACGCGGCCCGCGGAAAGAGTAGCGGCTGGAGGTACCGTGGGCGAAGCCCGCCCCGGCTCGGCGGCCGAGATAAAAAAAATAATAATCCCCGTGCAGTCTCAATGGCGGGGTGCGGGCCGGCCCGGCGGCCGTCTGTGGCCGGGGAAGAGGCCTCCTGGCCGGGGTGAATAGTGTTGGAACGCGGCCCGCGGAAATAGTAGCGGCTGGAGTTACCGGGGGCGAAGCCCGCCCCGGCCCGGCGGCCGAGTTAAAAAAAAAAAAAATCCCCGTGCAGTCTCATTGGCGTGGTGCGGGCCGGCCCGGCGTCCGAGTGTGGCCGGGGAAGAGGCTCTTGGCCGGCGTGAATAGTGTTGGAACGCGGCCCGCGGAAAGAGTAGCGGCTGGAGGTACCGGGTTCGAAGCCCGCCCCGGCCCGGCGGCCGAGTTAAAAAAAATAATAATCCCAGTTCAGTCTCAATGGCGGGGTGCGTGCCGGCCCGGCGGCCGAGTGTGGCCGGGAGAAGAGGCCTCTTGGCCGGGGTTAATAGTTTTGGAACGCGGCCCGCGGAAATAGTAGCGGCTGGAGGTACCGGGGGCGAAGCCCGCCCCGGCCCAGCGGCCGAGTTAAAAATAATAATAATCCCCGTGCAGTCTCAATGGCGGGGTGCGGGCCGGCCCGGCGGCCGTCTGTGGCCGGGGAAAAGGCCTCTTGGCCGGGGTGAATAGTGTTGGAACGCGGCCCGCGGAAATCGTAGCGGCTGGAGGTACCGGGGGCGAAGCCCGCCCCGGCCCGGCGGCCGAGTTAAAAAAAATAATAATCCCCGTTCAGTCTCAATGGCGGGATGCGGGCCGACCCGGCGGCCGACTGTGGCCGGGGAAGAGGCCTCTTGGCCGGGGTGAATAGTGTTGGAACGCGGCCCGCGGAAATAGTAGCGGCTGGAGGTACCGGGGGCGAAGCCCGCCCCGGCCCGGCGGCCGAGTTAAAAAAAATAATAATCCCCGTTCAGTCTCAATGGCGGGATGCGGGCCGGCCCGGCGGCCGACTGTGGCCGGGGAAGAGGCCTCTTGGCCGGGGTGAATAGTGTTGGAACGCGGCCCGCGGAAATCGTAGCGGCTGGAGGTACCGGGGGCGAAGCCCCACCCGGCCCGGCGGCCGAGATAAATAAAATAATAATCCCCGTGCAGTCTCAATGGCGGGGTGCGGGCTGGCCCGGCGGCCGGGTGTGGCCGGAGAGAGGCCTCTTGGCCGGGGTTAATAGTTTTGGAACGCGGCCCGCGGAAATAGTAGCGGCTGGAGGTACCGGGGGCGAAGCCCGCCCCGGCCCGGCGGCCGAGTTAAAAAAAATAATAATCCCCGTGCAGTCTCAATGGCGGGGTGCGGGCCGGCCCGGCGGCCGACTGTGGCCGGGGAAGAGGCCTCTTGGCCGGGGTGAATAGTGTTGGAACGCGGCCCGCGGAAATAGTAGCGGCTGGAGGTACCGGGGGCGAAGCCCGCCCCGGCCCGGCGGCCGAGTTAAAAAAAAAAGAAAAATCCCCGTACAGTCTCAATGGCGGGTTGCGGGCCGGCCCGGCGTCCGAGTGTGGCCGGGGAAGAGGCCTCTTGGCCGGGGTGAATAGTGTTGGAACGCGGCCCGCGGAAATAGTAGCGGCTGGAGGTACCGGGGGCGAAGCCCGCCCCGGCCCGGCGGCCGAGTTAAAAAAAAAAATAATCCCCGTTCAGTCTCAATGGCGGGATGCGGGCCGGCCCGGCGGCCGACTGTGGCCGGGGAAGAGGCCTCTTGGCCGGGGTGAATAGTGTTGGAACGCGGCCCGCGGAAATCGTAGCGGCTGGAGGTACCGGGGGCGAAGCCCCACCCGGCCCGGCGGCCGAGATAAATAAAATAATAATCCCCGTGCAGTCTCAATGGCGGGGTGCGGGCCGGCCCGGCGGCCGGGTGTGGCCGGAGAGAGGCCTCTTGGCCGGGGTTAATAGTTTTGGAACGCGGCCCGCGGAAATAGTAGCGGCTGGAGGTACCGGGGGCAAAGCCCGCCCCGCCCCGGCCCGGCGGCCGAGTTAAAAAAAATAATAATCCCCGTGCAGTCTCAATGGCGGGGTGCGGGCCGGCCCGGCGGCCGACTGTGGCCGGGGAAGAGGCCTCTTGGCCGGGGTGAATAGTGTTGGAACGCGGCCCGCGGAAATAGTAGCGGCTGGAGGTACCGGGGGCGAAGCCCGCCCCGGCCCGGCGGCCGAGTTAAAAAAAAAAAAATCCCCGTACAGTCTCAATGGCGGGGTGCGGGCCGGCCCGGCGTCCGAGTGTGGCCGGGGAAGAGGCCTCTTGGCCGGCGTGAATAGTGTTGGAACGCAGCCCGCGGAAATAGTAGCGGCTGGAGGGAGCCGTCTGCACGGGGATCGGTCATGATAGCACTTGGACTTGAAGCAGCTTGGGATTTCCGCCTGCTGGATGCCTTTGCACCTCCACTGGAAAAGCCCACTTTTGCAACAGACATCAAGTACCGCATCTGCGTGCTCGCAGAGGACCGTATGCGAGCCTGACAGGCTGCGCGCTCAAACCATCACGGGAGCGGGCCCCTCCTTTGTGCACTCCGGAGGAGGTTTGTTAAATGAAAAAAAAAATCACCCCTCCTCCACCCCCGACCCGGAAGTGCCCTGTCTGCTATAAAGGGGACAATTTTCTCCCTTGCTTACGGCCATACTACCCTGAGAACGCCCGATCTCGGAAGCTAAGCAGGGTCCGGACTGGTTAGTACTTGGATGGGAGACCGCCTGGGAATACCAGGTGCTGTAAGCTTTTGCATCCACCTCCAATTCACAACACGATTCACTGCTCTTTCCAAAAATTTGGGCACTCATTCGTCATTCAACTTTCACTTATCCTGTGGTTTGAAATCGTTTCCTTCACGTTGATTTGACAGATCAACGTCTCTTTGAAATAAAATTAATGTCCAACAGAGGGAGCCGTCTGCACGGGGATCGGTCATGATAGCACTTGGACATGAAACAGCTTGGGATTTCCGCCTGCTGGATGCCTTTGCACCTCCACTGGAAAAGCCAACTTTTGCAACAGACATCAAGTACCGCATCTGCGTGCTCGCAGAGGACCGTATGCGAGCCTGACAGGCTGCGCGCTCAAACCACCACGGGAGGGGCCCCTCCTTCGTGCTCTCGGGAGGAGGTCATTAAATGAAAAAAAAAATCACCCCACTACTCCATCCCCGACCCGCAAGTGCCTTGTCTGCTATAAAGGGGACAATTTTCACGTTTTCCCTCGCTTACGGCCATACTACCCTGAGAACGCCCGAACTCGTCCGATCTCGGAAGCTAAGCTGGGTCGGGCCTGGTTAGTACTTGGATGGGAGACCGCCTGTGAATACCAGGTGCTGTAAGCTTTTGCACCCACCTCCAATTCACAACACGATTCACTGCTCTTTCCAAAAATTTTGGCATTCATTCGTCATTCAACTTTCACTTATCCTGTGGTTTGAAATCGTTTCCTTCACGTTGATTTGACAGATCAACGTCTCTTTGGAATAAAATTAATGTCCAACAGAGGGAGCCGTCTGCACGGGGATCGGTCATGATAGCACTTGGACATGAAACAGCTTGGGATTTCCGCCTGCTGGATGCCTTTGCACCTCCACTGGAAAAGCCCACTTTTGCAACAAACATCAAATACCGCATCTGCGTGCTCGCAGAGGACCGTATGCGAGCCTGACAGGCTGCGCGCTCAAACCACCACGGGAGCGGGCCCCTCCTTCGTGCTCTCGGGAGGAGGTCATTAAATGAAAAAAAAAATCACCCCACTACTCCACCCCCGACCCAGAACTGCCCTGTCTGCTATAAAGAGGACAATTTTCGCAGTTTCCCTCGCTTACGGCCATACTACCCTGAGAACGCCCGATTTCGTCCGATCTCGGAAGCTAAGCAGGGTCGGGCCTGGTTAGTACTTGGATGGGAGACCGCCTGGGAATACCAGGTGCTGTAAGCTTTTGCACCCACCTCCAATTCACAACACGATTCACTGCTCTTTCCAAAAATTTTGGCATTCATTCGTCATTCAACTTTCACTTATCCTGTGGTTTGAAATCGTTTCCTTCACGTTGATTTGACAGATCAACGTCTCTTTGGAATAAAATTAATGTCCAACAGAGGGAGCCGTCTGCACGGGGATCGGTCATGATAGCACTTGGACATGAAACAGCTTGGGATTTCCGCCTGCTGGATGCCTTTGCACCTCCACTGGAAAAGCCCACTTTTGCAACAAACATCAAATACCGCATCTGCGTGCTCGCAGAGGACCGTATGCGAGCCTGACAGGCTGCGCGCTCCAACCACCAAGGGAGCGGGCCCCTCCTTCGTGCTCTCGGGAGGAGGTCATTAAATGAAAAAAAAATCACCCCACTACCCCATCCCCGACCCGCAAGTGCCCTGTCTGCTATAAAGGGGACAATTTTCACGTTTTCCCTCGCTTACGGCCATACTACCCTGAGAACGCCCGATCTCGTCCGATCTTGGAAGCTAACCAGGGTCGGGCCTGGTTAGTACTTGGATGGGAGACCGCCTGGGAATACCAGGTGCTGTAAGCTTTTGCACCCACCTCCAATTCTCAACACGATTCACTGCTCTTTCCAAAAATTTTGGCTTTCATTAGTCATTCAACTTTCACTTATCCTGTGGTTTGAAATCGTTTCCTTCACGTTGATTTGACAGATCAACGTCTCTTTGGAATAAAATTAATGTCCAACAGAGGGAGCCGTCTGCACGTGGATCGGTAATGATAGCACTTGGACATGAAGCAGCTTGGGATTTCCGCCTGCTGGATGCTTTTGCACCTCCACTGGAAAAGCCAACTTTTGCAACAGACATCAAATACAGCCTCTGCGTGCTCGCAGAGGACCGTATGCGAGCCTGACAGGCTGCGCGCTCAAACCACCACGGGAGCGGGCCCCTCCTTTGTGCACTCCGGAGGAGGTTTATTAAATGAAAAAAAAATCACCCCACTACTCCACCCCTGACCCGGAAGTGCCCTGTCTGCTATAAAGAGGACAATTTTCATTTTTTCCCTCGCTTACGGCCATACTACCCTGAGAACGCCCGATCTCGTCCGATCTCGGAAGCTAAGCAGGGTCGGGCCTGGTTAGTACTTGGATGGGAGACCGCCTGGGAATACAGTGCACTCCGCTTAATAGAACACCGGTTAATAGAGTAATCCACTTAATAGAGCAAAAGGCTCTGGAACCGATTTGCCTAATGCAATTTCCTATAAAGATACTCCGCTTAGTAGAACAGATCTCCGCTTAATAGAACAGGCCGTAAGCAATGAACATTGTAAACTAGTGCTTTTCGAAGTGTAGCTATCGCGATACTGTACCACTATCGCGAGAAAACGCGGTAGTTCTAGCCGTATACAGGAACAGGTAGCACGCGTCACTCCACACATAGACACACGCACGTCACAATGGCTTCAACTTCATTCAAGAGACGAGGGCTATCACCTGCGGATAAGAAGGACATACTCAGACGATACGATGCATTGCCGGATTCACAGAAGGTACGCCTGCGGTTTCCAGGACTTCCCTCTTATCCAGCGCATTGAGAGGGAAGTCAACCGCAAAATTACGGACTCCTGTTTCCAGACAAAAGTAACGAAATTTTTCTCGTGATTTGAGATGTTTGACTGAAGTTGATTAAAGTTGTTGTTTTGTTGTTTGATTAAAGATATGGACGTCCACAGTCGAAATATCTCTTCTAACTCGTCAGCAGGGGTTTTTCAGCGTGCATAACTTGGTCGTCGACGTGTCTGAAGGTGTACCTAATAAAGTGTCTCCGGCTAATAGAAACCCCGCTTTGTAGAACAGAAGCGCTTCGGCCCAATGGTGTTCTATTAAGCGGAGTGCACTGTACCAGGTGCTGTAAGCTTTTGCACCCACCTCCAATTCTCAACACGATTCACTGCTCTTTCCAAAAATTTTGGCTTTCATTCTTCATTCAACTTTCACTTATCCTGTGGTTTGAAATCATTTCCTTCACGTTGATTTGACAGATCAACGTCTCTTTGGAATAAAATTAATGTCCAACAGAGGGAGCCGTCTGCACGGGGATCGGTCATGATATCACTTGGACATGAAACAGCTTGGGATTTCCGCCTGCTGGATGCCTTTGCACCTCCACTGGAAAAGCCCACTTTTGCAACAAACATCAAATACCGCATCTGCGTGCTTGCAGAGGACCGTATGCGAGCCTGACAGGCTGCGCGCTCAAACCACCACGGGAGCGGGCCCCTCCTTCGTGCTCTCGGGAGGAGGTCATTAAATGAAAAAAAATCACCCCACTACTCCACCCCCGACCTGGAAGTGCCCTGTCTGCTACAAAGAGGACAATTTTCGCGTTTTCCCTCGCTTACGGCCATACTACCCTGAGAACGCTCGATCTCGTCCGATCTCGGAAGCTAAGCAGGGTCGGGCCTGGTTAGTACTTGGATGGGAGACCGCCTGGGAATACCAGGTGCTGTAAGCTTTTGCACCCACCTCCAATTCACAACACGATTCACTGCTCTTTCCAAAAATTTGGGCATTCATTCGTCATTCAACTTTCACTTATCCTGTGGTTTGAAATCGTTTCCTTCACGTTGATTTGACAGATCAACGTCTCTTTGGAATAAAATTAATGTCCAACAGAGGGAGCCGTCTGCACGGGGATCGGTCATGATAGCACTTGGACATGAAGCAGCTTGGGATTTCCGCCTGCTGGATGCCTTTGCACCTCCACTGGAAAAGCCCACTTTTGCAACAAACATCAAATACCGCATCTGCGTGCTCGCAGAGGACCGTATGCGAGCCTGACAGGCTGCGCGCTCCAACCACCACGGGAGCGGGCCCCTCCTTCGTGCTCTCGGGAGGAGGTCATTAAATGAAAAAAAAAATCACCCCACTACTCCATCCCCGACCCGCAAGTGCCCTGTCTGCTATATAGGGGACAATTTTCACGTTTCCCTCGCTTACGGCCATACTACCCTGAGAACGCCCGATCTCGTCCGATCTCGGAAGCTAAGCAGGGTCGGGCCTGGTTAGTACTTGGATGGGGGACCGCCTGGGAATACCAGATGCTGTAAGCTTTTGCACCCACCTCCAATTCACAACACGATTCACTGCTCTTTCCAAAAATTTTGGCATTCATTCGTCATTCAACTTTGTCTTATCCTGTGGTTTGAAATCGTTTCCTTCACGTTGATTTGACAGATCAACGTCTCTTTGGAATAAAATTAATGTCCAACAGAGGGAGCCCCCCTCCGTGAGTCGTCACCTTACCGTGGTGGAGGGGTTTGTGTGTCCCAATGATCCTAGAAGCTAAGTTGTCTGGGGCTTTATGCCCCTGGCAGGGTCACCCATGGCAAACAGGTTCTAGGTGAGGGGCCAGACAAAGCACGGCTCAAAAGACCCCAATGACGACAAAAATAAATGGATCTAGGTTTCCCTTGCCCAGACGCGGGTCACCGGGGCCCCCCTCTGGAGCCAGGCCTGGAGGTGGGGCTCGTTGGCAGGCGCCTGGTGGCCGGGCTTACACCCATGGGGCCCGGCCGGGCACAGCCCGAAGAGGCAACGTGGGTCCCCCTTCCCATGGGCTCACCACCCATGAGAGGGGCCAAAGGGGTCGGGTGCAATGCGAGCTGGGCGGCAGCCAAAGGCGGGGACCCTGGCGGTCCGATCCTCGGCTGCAGAAGCTAGCTCTTGGGACATGGAATGTCACCTCTCTGGCAGGGAAGGAGCCCGAGCTGGTGTGTGAGGCAGAGGATTTCCGACTGGATATAGTCGGACTTGCCTCCACACACAGCCTGGGTTCTGGTACCAGTTCTCTCGAGAGGGGTTGGACTCTCTTCCACTCTGGAGTTGCTCACGGTGAGAGGCGCAGAGCAGGTGTGGGCATACTCATTGCCCCCCGGCTCAGTGCCTGTACATTGGGGTTCACACCGGTAGACGAGAGGGTTGCCTCCCTCCGCCTTCGGGTGGGTGGACGGGTCCTGACTGTTGTTTGTGCATATGCACCAAACAGCAGCTCAGCATACCCACCCTTTTTGGAGTCCTTGGAGGGTGTGCTGGAGAGTACTCCTGCTGGGGACTCCATTGTTCTGCTGGGGGACTTCAATGCTCACGTGGGCAATGACAGTGATACCTGGAGGGGCGTGATTGGGAGGAACGGCCCCCCCGATCAAAACCAGAGTGGTGTTTTGTTATTGGACTTCTGTGCTCGCCACGGATTGTCCATAACGAACACCTTGTTCAAACATAAGGGTGTCCATTTGTGCACGTGGCACCAGGACACCCTAGGCCGCAGTTCGATGATCGACTTTGTAGTTGTATCATCGGATTTGCGGCCGCATGTTCTGGACACTCGGGTGAAGAGAGGGGCGGAGCTGTCAACTGATCACCACCTGGTGGTGAGTAGGCTCCGATGGTGGGGGAAGATGCCGGTCCGTCCTGGCAGACCCAAACGTATAGTGAGGGTTTGTTGGGAGCGTCTGGCGGAATCCCCTGTCAGAAGGAGTTTCAACTCCCACCTCCGACAGAGCTTTTCCCATGTTCCGGGGGAGACGGGGGACATTGAGTCCGAGTGGACCATGTTCCGTGCCTCTATTGTTGAGGCGGCCAATCTGAGTTGTGGCCGTAAGGTGGTTGGTGCCTGTCGTGGCGGCAATCCTCGTACTCGCTGGTGGACACCAGCAGTAAGGGATGCCGTCAAGCTGAAGAAGGAGTCCTATCGAGCCTTTATGGCCTGTGGGACCCCAGAGGCAGCTGACGGGTATCGACTGGCCAAGCGGACCGCGGCTTCGGTGGTCGCCGAGGCAAAAACCCGAGCGTGGGAAGAGTTCGGTGAGGCCATGGAAGCCGACTTCCGGACGGCTTCGAGGAAATTCTGGTCCACCATCCGACGTCTCAGGAGGGGGAAGCAGTGCACCACTAACACTGTGTACAGTGGGGATGGGGCGCTGCTGACTTCGACTCGGGACGTTGTGAACCGGTGGGCAGAGTACTTCGAAGACCTCCTCAACTCCACCAACACGCCTTCCTTTGAGGAAGCAGAGCCTGGGGACTCTGAGGTGGGCTCTCCTATCTCTGTGGTTGAAGTCACCGATGTGGTTAAAAAGCTCCTCGGTGGCAAGGCCCCGGGGGTGGATGAGATCCGCCCGGAGTTCCTCAAGGCTCTGGATGTTGTGGGGCTGTCCTGGTTGACACGCCTCTGCAACATCGCGTGTTGGCTCCTTCAAACGGGGCTCTCCAACTCTCACTGGAGCGTTTCGCAGCCGAGTGTGAAGCGGTTGGGATGAAAATCAGCACCTCCAAATCTGAAACCATGGTCCTCAGTCGGAAAAGGGTGGAGTGCCCCCTCCGGGTCGGGGAGGAGATCTTACCCCAAGTGGAGGAGTTCAAGTATCTTGGGGTCTTGTTCACGAGTGGGGGTAGGAGGGAGCGGGA